>NW_022196007.1:692449-846081 GCF_008641045.1 Pistacia vera
ATTAGGGTTTCGTAATATTAAGGTTTCTGGAAATTAGGGCTTTTCGAAACTATGATTCCTTCTAGTCTCCAATAGGATCTAGGGAGTCAAATCTTGGTTAAGTTCTAAAGGTATATAGGCTAGAAACTAGAAACTGCCTTAAAAACTGCTTGGCAGTAATTGGCAAATTATGGTGTAACAACGCCACCTACCTTCTTAGATTCTTTGTTGTTTTCTTTATTTTCATTATATTGTAATGAGTACCACTCGTATGGAGATCTCCCAATATGATGGGAAGATCGATTTTGGGAGTTGGAAGAAAAAGATGAAAGCATTGCTTTCTCACAACAAGGTTGCCATCGCACTAGAAGAAGACTTCGAAAAATGGCTAGAGGAGAAGTTGAAAAAGAAAGAAGAGATCAATGAGGAGGCATACAATCTGATAATCATGAATCTGTCTGACAGCATCCTCCGGAAGGTAGATGGAATTGAATCATCGATTGAACTCTAGGGTAAACTCACTACCTTGTATGCTTTGCAATCTGCCCCCAACCTAGCTTTTTTAAAGGGGGCTTTATTCTCTTATACAATGGATAGTGCTAAGAGTATAGATGAAAACCTAGACGAGTTTCTGAAAATGACCTTGGTCCTAAAAGGGACAGATCAAGCCTTAGGAGAAACCAGCCTAGCCATGATTCTATTGAATTCCCTGACTGATGACTACCAGGTAGTCAAGAATGCCCTATAGTACTCGGGTACTGTACCAAATCTTGACCTAATAATAGCAGGACTTAGGGCTAGAGAATTAGAATTGAAAACCCAGAAACTGAATGGCACAAATCTGTTTGTTAAGAGTAAACCAGAACCTAGTCAAACTAGCAAGGGAAATCAGAATAATCAGGGGGCTAGAAATAAGAAAAAATGGAAGGGCAGTAATAAGTATAGAGGAGAGTCCAGAAAATGTTTCTTTTGTAATAAAACTGGGCATATTAAAAAGAACTGTTTTGAGCGGATTAAAAAGCGAAAACAAGGTAATACTGAGAATAACCTAGCCACTACTAGAAACCTGATAGAGGAACCTGAAGTACTTACTGTGTCAATGAAAATGACACTGGTGAAGAATGGGTGCTGGACTCAGGCTGTTCCTTTCACATGAGTCCTAGGAGAGACTAGTTCCAGGAATTTGAAAATGTTGAAAATGAAACTGTTTACATGGGAAACAATAATGCATGCAGAGTAAGAGGGATAGGCACAGTGACTCTAAGGGTTAACATTGGAAAAATGGTAAAACTAACTAGGGTTAGATACATACTAGAACTTAAAAGAAATTTGATATCCTTTGGCACCTTAGATGAATCAGGATGTTGTTATAAAGCAGAACATGGATGCTTGAACATATATAGAGATAACAACTTGATATTGAAAGGAGAGAAAAGAAATGGCCTTTATATTCTTTGTGGGAATCATTCCCAAAACTGCTTTAATTCTGTGATTACTTCTATTAACTTGTCCAATACAGAAAAATGGCATCTTAGATTAGGCCACATGAGTCAAAGAGGCATGGACATTCTGAAGCATAAAGGGTAGTTTGGTAAGGACAAGACCACATCCCTCGAATTCTGTGAGAATTGTGTTTTAGGGAAACAGCATATAAATAGTTTCTCTAAAGGGACACACCTAGTCACTAGACCACTAAAATACATTCACTTTGACCTTTGGGGACTTGGAAAAGTAAAGTCTTATGGAGGGAATAACTACTTTATGTCTCTGGTGGATGACTACAGCCGCAAGGTGTGGGTGTACTTATTGAAATCCAAAGATCAGGCTCTAGCTAGGTTTAAGGACTGGAAAACCTTAGTAGAGAACCAAATGGGAAAAAAAGGTGAAGGTTCTTAGAACAGACAATGAGTTGGAATTCTGTAATCAAGAATTTGATAAGTTTTGTAGTGACTAAGGGGTTTTAAGACATAGGACAGTAACCTATACCCCACAACATAATGGAGTGGCAGAACGAATGAATAGAACTCTCCTTGATAAGGTTAGGTGCCTGTTAATAACCTCCAAACTCCCCACCTCCTTTTGGGGAGAAGCTCTTACAACAGCTACATACTTGGTAAATAGAAGCCCATCTACTGCAATAAACCTAAAGAGCCCTGAGGAAATGTGGACTGGTAGAGTCCCAGCTTTAAGCCACTTGAGAGTTTTTGGGTATGCAGCTTATGCACACACCACAGGAGGAAAATTGGAACCAAGGTCAACCAAGTGCATATTCCTGGGGTATCAAGAAGGGACCAAAGGTTATAGACTCTGGGATAGAGATACTCCAAGGGTTAGAATCATTGTGAGCAGAGATGTGATATTCAATGAGGGAGTATTTCTTTGTAAGGAAACTAGAACCAAAACTGACCCTATGTCAAGTATAGATGATCCCTTCACCCAACCTGAAGTTACACTAATTAAGGTGGAGCTTCCTGTCCAAACTCAAACTAGCAAGAAACTAAAGCTGTTACTGAACATGGAGGAGAAACTGGACAAATTGATCCAGAACATAAGGATGAGATAGAAACAACAGATGACACTAAGATTCAACCTGAACACTTGCAAGACTACTAGCTTGCAAGAGACAAAACCAGAAGATAGGTAAGGGCAACCATGAGATATTCCTATGCTGATCTAATAAACACTGCCCTCATTGCAGGTACTGAAGTACAAAGAACGGAACCAGAAACTTATGAGGAAGCCATGTAGACAAAAGAAAGTGACCAATGGAAGGCTGCAATGGAAGCTAAAATGAAATCCTTAGAGGTGAACAGAACTTGGAAGCTTGTACCAAAGCCTAAGGATCAGAAACTTGTACAATACAAGTGGCTATTCAAACTAAAGAAAGGTATCACTGATAAGGATCCCCTCAGGTATAAGGCTAGACTTGTAGCCAAGGGTTTCACACAAAAAGAGGGAATAGACTTCAATGAAGTCTTTTCCCCAGTATTTAAGTACAAAACCATAAGGCTTATGCTGTCCATAGTAACTTACTAGGATCTAGAGCTTGAACAATTAGATGTCACAACTGCATTTCTACATGGAGATCTTGAGGAAGAGATCTACATGAGCCAACCCTTAGGTTTCATAGATAAAAGGGCCCCCAATCATGTCTGCCTACTGTTGAAATCCTTATATGGTTTAAAGCAATCCCCTAGGCAATGGTATAAGAGGTTTGACAACTTTATAGTAAGTATAGGATTCACTAGGAGTAAGTATGACAGTAGTTTCTACTTTGCTGTTTTAGATGAAATATCTATGTACTTACTACTGTATGTAGATTATATGTTACTAATAAGCAAATCAAAGCCTCTGATCTGTGAGTTAAAGAATAAACTGGATGCAGAATTTGAAATGAAAGACCTAGGGGATGCTAGGAAGATTTTAGGCATGCAAATTGATAGAAACAGAAGTAAATGCAAACTAAAAATTCACCAGTGTTCATATATGCATAAGTTAGTAGAAAAATTTGGAATGTCAGGGTCCAAAACTATCTCAATGCCTTTAGCAAACCACTTCACATTAAGCAAGGCTCAATGCCGTAATACTGATGCTGAGTTTATTAGAATGGAGACCATACCCTATGCTAATGTGGTTAGATCCTTGATGTATGCTATGATTAGCACTAGGCCCGACTTATCATTTGTGATATCATTGCTGAGTAGATTCATGTCCAATCCTGATATGGAACATTGGACAGCCCTGAAGTGGGTACGCAAATATGTTAGTGGATCTTTAAATGTGGGACTGGAATACTGTAAAAGATATGCCTCACTTGAGCTGGATGGTTTTGTAGATTCTTATTTTGCAGGTGACAGGGACAGTAAGAAGTCAACCACTACATATTACTTTACCTTGGGGGGCAACTACATCAGCTGGAAGTCCCAATTACAGCCTATAGTTGCACTATCAACAACCGAAGCTGAATATGTGGCTGTAGCTGATGTATTTAAAGAGGCAATGTGGCTCAAAGGGATCCTGAGTGAAGCAAACCTGTCTGAACTGAGGCCANCTGTCCAAACTCAAACCAGTCAAGAAACTGGAGCTGCTACTGAACATGAAGAAGAAATTGGACAACTGATCCAGAACATGAGGATGAGATAGAAACAGTAGATGATACTGAGATACAACCTGAACACTTGCAAGACTACCAGCTTGCAAGAGACAGAACCAAAAGACAGGTAAGGGCACCCATGAGATATTCCTATGCTAACCTAATATACACTGCCCTCCTTGCAGGTACTGAAGTACAAAGAAGAGAACCAGAAACCTATGAGGAAGCCATGCAGACAAAAGAAAGTGACCAATGGAAGACTGCAATGGAAGTTGAAATGAAATCCTTGGAGGTGAACAGAACCTGGAAGCTTGTACCAAAGCCCAAGGATCAGAAACTTGTACAATGCAAGTGGCTTTTCAAACTAAAGGAAGGTATCACAGATAAGGATCCCCTCAGGTATAAGGCTAACTTGTAGCAAAGGGTTTTACCCAAAGAGAGGGAATTGACTTCAATGAAGTCTTTTCCCCAGTAGTTAAGTACAAAACCATAAGGCTTATGCTATCCATAGTAGCTCACCAGGATCTAGAGCTTGAACAACTAGATGTCACAACTGCATTCCTTCATGGAGATCTTGAGGAAGAGATCTACATGAGCCAACCCTTAGGTTTCATAGATAAAAGGGCCCCTAATGATGTCTGCCTACTGTTGAAATCCTTATATGGTCTAAAGCAATCCCCTAGACAATGGTATAAGAGGTTTGACACCTTTATAGTAAGTATAGGATTCACTAGGAGTAGATATGACAGTTGTTTCTACTTTGATGTTTTAGATGAAATACCTATTTACTTACTATTGTATGTAGATGACATGTTATTAATAAGTAAGTCAAAGCCTCTGATCTGTGAGTTAAAGAAGAAACTGAATGCAGAATTTGAAATGAAAGACCTAGGGGATGCTAGAAAGATTTTAGGAATGCAAATTGATAGAAACAGGAATAAATGCAAACTGAAAATTCACCAGTGCTCATATCTACATAAGTTAGTAGAAAAGTTTGGAATGTCAGGGTCCAAAACAGTCTCCATGCCTTTAGCAAACCACTTCACCTTAAGCAAGTCCCAATGCCCTAATACTGATGCTGAGTCAATTAGAATGGAGACCATCCCCTATGCTAATGTAATTAGATCCTTGATGTATGCTATGATTAGCACTAGGCCTGACCTATCATTTGTGATATCTTTGCGGAGTAGATTTATGTCCAATCCTGGTATGGAACATTGGACAGCCCTGAAGTGGGTACTCAAATATGTTAGTGGTCTTTGAATGTGGGACTGGAATATTATAAAAGGGATCCTTGATGTATGCTATGATTAGCACTAGGCCTGACCTATCATTTGTGATATCTTTGCTGAGTAGATTTATGTCCAATCCTGGTATGGAACATTGGACAGCCCTGAAGTGGGTACTCAAATATGTTAGTGGGTCTTTGAATGTGGGACTGGAATATTATAAAAGATCTGCCTCACTTGAGCTGGATGGTTTTGTAGACTCTGATTTTGCAGGTGACAGTGACACTAGGAAGTCAACCACTGCATATTACTTTACCTTGGGAGGCAACTGCATTAGTTGGAAGTCCCAATTATAGCCTATAGTTGCACTTTCAACAACCGAGGCTGAATATGTGGCTGTAGCTAATGTATTTAAAGAGGCAATATGGCTCAAAGGGATACTAAGTGAAGCAAAACTGACTGAACTGAGACCAACCATTTTTTCATACAGTCAAAGTGCAATTCACTTGAGTAAGAATCCAGTATACCATGAGCGAACCAAACACATAGATGTTCGCTATCACTTTGTGAGAGATCTGATCACTAGAGGGGAGATAATATTCAATAAGGTTCCCACAGAGCATAATCCAACAGACATGGGTACGAAGATTGTTACTATTGCAAAGTTCAAGCATTGCTTGAACCTACTGTCCATTCAGTAAGCAACAGTAACAAGAGAACAATGAAGGACTCACTAAAGGCAAGTTGCACTAAGCATAGGGTCTATTGTTCAACCCATCAAGGTGGAGATTGTTGGATGATGGCTTAAAACGCTGCCGGATTTGCACTTAATGGAACGACGTCGCTTTGCTCTAAATGACAGAAACAATCCTGAGCGTTGATGAAAAAGGAGATCCAACGGATGAAATTCAACCCTAATGTCAACCATATAAAAGCAGAATTATTTTGGCAGTTTATGGATGCAATTCATTTTCGTTTTAGAAGTCTCTCTCTTCTTCGTTAAACACCATTGTTAAGCCTTTAGGGTTTCTACAGTCTGGGTTGAGTGTTTCCTGTAACTTCATTGTTGAGTGACTGGTCAGGTCATTATGGGTGTAGAGTATACACTGTATTTAGGGATTCGAAGGGTGTAATCTCTAGGGTTTAGTTACGGGTTGAAGAAGGGGTTTTGAGTGACTTGTGTTGCTAAGTGTGTAATCTGTAATCTTGACAGTATTAGTGCAGTGAGCTCGTGTTATTCTCGAGTTCAACGTGGACGTAGCTTGCTCAATCATAGAGCAAGTGAACCACGGTAAATCTGTTGGTCTTGTGTGTGATTCTTGATCTTGATTTGTTGCTTTTGTTGGTTGATTCTTTCTTTGAGTAGTTGTAACAGTATGAAATAATCAATCATAGAAAGAAACCCCTTTTCAAATATTATGCATTGAAAGAATAATTCGGACGTCTTATTATTAATTTATCAGAATTATAAATATATATTATTAAATCTGAGTTGTAAATGTCATATCAATCATATGAAAGGAATCCAGTAGTGATTAAACTTGATAAAAATAATATCAGTCTGTCCTAACTAAACATATGTAGATTAGTACATATATGTTAAGATATAGTGACTTAATTTTTTGACACTCCTAATGACCCATTGACCTTTGTTAATCCAACACTGATGAGAGATGCTGAGTCACATTAAATGTAGCTACGTTGAATCTTTATCTTATCACAGTTTGATAAACAAACATGTCAAATACGTTTAAGTTCTTTAAATACCATAATTTAAATAATAAAAGTAGCAAAGAAAGTAAGCTAAGAACCAGAATATTATGTCCCAGAAGGGATAAGTTGAAATATGGAGCTCAACCTTCTCCTCCTGGATGCCGAATAGAATACAGAAGAGTTAAAGAACCTGAATTGGGTATAATATAGAACATTATGTTACTCATATTGAAATTCTCAGTAACATGTTAATTAAAGATGAACACCCAGAATATTATGATCATCGCGTATTAGGTTTTTTAATAATATAAAAACTAAAGAAATCACATGGGGTGACTAAAAACAGAAACATAAATATAATAATAGTAAAGAAATCTCATGTACAAATTTTCCCTTACTATGTTTCTTATATTAATTCTCAATGACACGTAAATTATGAGTCCAGAAAAGTGTAAACTAAAGAACTGCCCTTTAATTTTAGGTGCATCCAGAGGCACCATGGTTCCTTCAGACTTCAGAGAAATTACCAGGCAATTACTAACTAACTAAATGACCATGCATTTTCAATTAGGAAGAAAGGGCTATGTTTCTCTATTTCCGTGTGGGACGAAGGTAAAGCTTCTCATATTGACTTAGATTTGAACGAAATAGAGACAACAACAGGAACAAAAATAATAATAAAACAAAACAAACAGTAAACAAAGAAAAAAATAATACGCGTGATTTATCCTGGTTCACCCAATATGGGCTACGTCCAGCTGAGTCAATATTATTGCAATATGTCTCACCTCTCTCGTTTATAATGAATGAATTGCTCTCACCTCATAACAAGAGAAAAGAATGTTTATATACTAGGTTTAAGAGATTAAACCTAGTTTTACAAGAATTCCTATTCCTAAGCCCAACCCAAAAAGGAATTAATAACTTAAACGGAATCCTACAGCGGTTATACATGGAAAAGCCCAAAACCACCTACGGGCTCGAGACCCCCGAGTGCATCTTTGTTACCCATTAATGCTGAAGTAGTCGACAACTCCAACAAGATTGACTCGGTGTATTGTATTTTCCTTACCCTTCCTCTCTTATTTAAAGTAAAATTATTGAAATTTCATCTCACTAACTATTCCAAGCCCTAACCCTGTTAGACTTTCGTTAATGAATGCATTGAAACTGATCAATTTACCCTTATTTTTTCACATTAAACCAACTGAAATAGAATAATTAATTAGTCAAGTTAAAAAGTAATTACGAACGTTTAAAAAACAAAACCCCGCCAAAAATTATCCCACCTGTTGAACAGTAACGCAGCCACCGACCGTCCCTCTTTGTAGCTCATCGAGCCACCACCAACTAAGTGAATCAACCACTCTAGCACCCTCAACGCACAAAAGAACCAAACCCACCGCGTCAAAATCCATCACAACGGCACGCACACTAACAAACCACCATCACAGCCCCACCTCCACCCTCCTTCCCACCCCATAAAACCAAGAAATACACAACCCACAAACAAGCCACTCGCACAACAAAATGAAAGCCAGTCAACCCAACTCCACATCACGAAAAATTAAAAAAAAAAAAAAGAATAATAAGAAAGAATGACTGATCGATTGGGCTGGTCATGGGGCGCCACGGTGTGAGGTGCGGTTTGCGGTTTGGAGATTGTGTTTTGAGTTAACAAAACGTTTAAAGATAATAAAAGAAAAGAAAAGGAAATGGAATTACATCCTTACCCCTTAAATTCTAGCAGATTCCAAACATAGTCAATTTCCGAAGTGATTAGTGATGAATTTCAGCTAAGTGATTATTTTTGAAACTTCCTTTTCCAAAAAAAATAAAAAAATAAAAAAATAAAATTGGAAAAATCATCTGGGGTGGAAATAGTTTTCTCTCATTTAACATTTTTTAATAATAGAAGTTGGGCTTAATAAAATAAAATTTAGAGGGTAAATAGCGTCACTCTACAATTACTCTACAATTATTTATTTATATCATTGTTATTTATTCATGACACTATTAACGTATATTATAAAATTATGAATTATAATAAGAAAAAATGAAATTTTTATACATGTAAATAAAGAGAAATTAAAAAAATAAAAAAGGATAAACTTTGTCTTTTAATTTTTCATTCACTGTGTGCGGATTTTCTTACTATTTTGATAACATTATAGTTCATTATTATTCAGCATATAATGTATAATATTTATTAACCTGAATCCAATTAAATGACTTTGGTGATTCCTAGTTTGCCTGGAAACTTAATTACAATTCATGGTTAAAACCCATATGCAAATTCAATGATCATGTTTCATTAAGCAACAACAATTCTTAAGAAAACGCAGCGTATTGATCGTAGCTCTTAACAAACACTTTTAAGCAGCATTATTCACAAATATTTTATGAAAGAATATGACTATAAATAACATCTCTAACAATAGCAAATCCATATCATTAATAAAATGTAAATTACAATATAAAATAAGAAAAGACCATTCAATACAAATATTAAAACCCCAGAGCTGCCTAGTTATTAGATAAGAGATTCAAAGAGGAAACGAAAAAGAAGGGAGCAAATTTGTGCTGCAGTATTTTCATTTCTTGTTTTTCTAATCTATACAAGAGGAAGACTGCTCTCTTTTATATGAAATGAGAGAGTCAAAACGACACCGTTACAATACACGTGGAATTTACAACTTTGACCCACTTTGAAATATCACTTCAGCTTAGAATTAACTTCAGCTTTTGCTCGTAAAGAAAATATCCAAGTAAAGCGACTATAATCACCAATGAAATGTATGTAATACCTAAACCCTTCAATAGATGTTATTGGAGCTGCACCCTAAACATCACTATGAATAAATTCAAGGGGTTGAGTGGCTCTAGATCGTGATAGAGGAAAACTATTCTTATGTAACCTACCTAACTTGCAGGCATCACAAAAAGGCAGTGAGGAGTACATTCTATGAATTTGACATGGATTTGAGACAAAATTTTATGAAGAGTCTCAGTATGAGGATGACCTAATATATTATGGCATAGGGATGTATGAGCAATAGTGCTACTAGCTTGTAAAGCAAATGATACATTAGCTGGACTGCATGAATTGATCAGAATTATCGTTAGTGTGATCATATAACAATCCAGAAGATAACACAGTACAGGCATTAGAGTCATAATCATAATGATTAGAATGAGCATTTGGCAATTCGGAATGTAACACAATACAGTCATCAGAATGATTATTGATAACAATGTCAGAGGAATTATCAATTAGAGTACACTGATTCTGATCAGAAAAAGTTTTATTCACTGAATTGGAATTACAACTAGAGATATTATGAAGCAACATGTTTGTGGGCTGAAATCAAATGTACCACAGAATTGAAACTATGTTTTCAGCCAATGCGGACAGAAAAAGTATAGCTCCGACAACAGCTGCTGTGGCTCGCCAAGGATTTCTTAAACATATGTTTCTCAACTCTCCACCCATGCGGGTCCAACGATTGCCGTAGTACGCTCTATGATGCTTATAAAAGCCGGAGTAATGGGAAACACTTTCTGGAATTTGTTGGCGAAGTTTATTAAAGAGGTCCACTATTACAAGATTCTCGCCCACAAGATTTTTAATAATTCCCTTTTTAACAAGTAGATTCACGTCTTCTACAGAGTAGATTAGGGAATTCATCAACTCCATGTAACTGCATAAGTAAGTTTCTGATGGATAGTGACACTGCTCCAATGCCATCAAATTTCGAATCAAAGATTCAGTGTCGTCATTTATTTCAATGCACGGGATTCGCAGTTCAACTCCATTAAAGAATGGAAAAGGTCGATCTCTCGAGTCTATGCCAAATAAAGATTTAGTTGAAAGACGCTTAAACTTCACTCCTTCCTCTTGCAATTTGACTGCATTGGGTAAATCTTTTTCAGCTGGTGAATCTTCGGGAATGTTTATTGCGTAAAATCTCTCTCGGGGATGTAAACCCTCCGTATTGGCTCCTTCTAACTCCACTAGAGCATACCCATACAAATCGGTGAAATGTTTGACCTTGATCTCTCTTCTTTTGAGGCAGCCATGGAGGACAAAAAAATGATAAGGGAGAGTAAGGAAGCTGGTAGGGAGTAACTCTCTATCCGGGTCAATGGTGGAGGCTCCAACAGTAGTGACTTCGATCTCTTCGTTATTAGGTGCTCTTCTCTGCAAGCCTTGACGTAAATAAAAAATAGCCGGAAAATAACAGTGGGATGAAAGCAACTCATCTTTGTTGGTTGAGGCTTCATCTGCAGTACTGGAGGCGGCTTCTTCTTGGTTACTATTGGTGGCTTCGTTTGGGTTACTGGTGGTGGCTTCCTCTTGAATACTAGTGCTGGCTTCGTTTGGGTTACTGGTGGTGGTTTCATCTTGGTTATCGATGGTGGCTTCTTCTGGGTTACTGATGGTGGCTTCCTCTTGAATACTAGTGGTGACTTCGTTTGGGTTGTTGGTGGTGCTTTCCTCTGGGTTACTGGTGGTGGCTTCATCTTGGTTATCGATTGTTGCTTCTTCTGGGTTATGGATGGTGGCTCTCTCTTGTTCATTGGTGGTGGTGGTGGCTTCTTCTGCTTCTGCATTACTAGTGTAGGATCTGGGCGTGACGAATGCTCCATCTGGTATGGCGGAGGCGGCTACATCTGGGGCGGTGGAGTGAAAGGCCAAGTTATATAATTCCTCAAGCACAAAATATGGAATTTGATTTTCAAATAATAGTAAGTCCCGACTTATAGCTTTCAGCCGTAACTTATTTAACAAAACATCATCTTTATCCCTTGGGTAAAATCTCAAGAGCTCGATGATGAAGACAGCATCACATAAAATCATTTCTACAAACATGGCACTCGAAAACTCAATGGGCTCCGAGTAATATTGGCGGATTTCTTGTTCATGGTTTTCAACAAAGGTCCTGAGTTGCTCCCATGAATTATTATCAGCCAATCGTTGAATAAATTTCTTGTTATACCTTCTTTTCTCCTTTTCCATGCCAAACAATTCTGTTTTATCCTTATGAAAAGGACCAATTGAAATTAATTGAGGAGTGTAAGCTTCCTCATTTATTTTCCGAAGATTTATGGGAACTCTGGAAATACAGCACCCAGGTGAAGACTCAAAGAGTTCCTCAATTTCGATTAGCGACCCACTGCTTAAAGAAGTACTTGCTGAGTAATACATTTCCATCTCCAAGTAACCTTCCTAATATCAAAATCATTGAGTAACATATAATCAAATATAGAAGAAAACCCTTTTCAAATATTATACATAGAGAGAATAATTCTATAATCAAGACTTCCGAATATTAATTTGTCAAAACTGTAAAATACCACATCTACACATAAGGTAAACAAAGCAAGTACCCACTTCCTATCCTTTAAAAGAAAAAGTTTACTACAAAAATAACAACTTTAGACGAAACATATTGCAAATGGCTAAATATTTTAACAATTGATGATTGATGATTGATGATAATAATGAATTGCTAATAGAAATTGAAATAATACAGTACATCTTCTTTCATAGCAAGGTACAAATAAAGTTACATTGTATATAATTAAACTAAACAGAAAAGAAGTTATTTTTAGAGTTTAAGATTTTAAGTAATATACTAAGAAAATGTAGCCAAGTCAATTGGCCTGCAAAATAAAAAAAGTGATTCAACTGTGAAGAGAAAACAGGTGGTGTTCTGTAAACATTCCATGCAAATGAAAAATTTTGTCTCCTTCGATTATGTTTTCTCTCAACTATACCATAGATGCAACTCCAAACTTTAACCTTAGATCTCTCACTCGAACGCCATTTTCATGTTCAAACTTTAAACTAGTTTATCTTGTTTCAACTCGTCAAATCGATCATTTTAAGAGTCACTTTGCTATGTTTTTGGAATGAATTTCAGACTTATATAGTGATTCTAATTGTTTTTTAATACTTATTTTTAGACAAAAAGAAGTAGTAAAAAACAATTAAATACCATAATTTAAATCATAAAAGTAGTAAAGAAGCAAGTTAAGAACCTGAATAGTATGTCCCAGAAGAAATAAGTTGAAATATGGAGCTCAACCTCCTCCTCCCGGATGCCAAACAGAATACAGAAGAGTTAAAAGAACCTGAACTCGGTATGATATAGAAGATTATGTTACTCATTGATATTCTCAGTAACATGTTAATTAAAGATGAACACCCAGAATATTATGATCATCTCCTATGAGATTTTTTAATAATATAAAAACTAAAGAAATCAAATGAATGACTAAAAACAGAAACATAATATAATAGTAAAGTAAAGCAAGTTAAGAATTAACTTCAGCTGATCGTCTTTCATGTACAAATTTTCCCTTACTATGTTTCTTATGTATAAAATTCTCAATAACAAGTAAATCACGTTTTAAAAATGTAAACTGAAGAACTGCCCTTGAATTAAGCTAAAAATTTTACGCGTCCTGGGGCAGCATGGTTCCTTCAGAGAAATTATCAGGGGAAGAAACTGTGATGTTTCTCTATTTCCGTGTGGGACAAAGGTGAAGCTTCTCATATATTGGATTAGACTGACTAGGGAATAGGCCGCCTCAGGTCCTAAACATGATAAATCTTAAATTATCTAAAATAAAATTATTGTATTTACAATTTATTTTTCGTACCTTTTAAGATGCCTTTGGTGCAACTTCCTCTTTCATTTAATGGAAGTCTATTAATATAGAGTAGCAAAATTAAAGATAGACAAGAGAGGTGGCTGAGAGACGATTCTGGCAAGCTACGGTGGATTTTTGAGGGCTGCAGGGGAGTTGTAATTGACAATTGTAAATGAAAAATACGTTGAAGGTTAACTTTCAAAAGAAAATACACTATAACCCCTTCGACTCTAACATTTTGTTAATGGAGTTTGTGTTAGGAGTGGTAAGCGATGATTTTAGAAACATCAATGGTGAATTTGATTACTAATCGAATATTTACCACCCAAATAATTGTTTCAAAAACGTTAAAGGGGTGGTAAGTGATTTTCTGTCATTTACCAACAAAGATGGATCATAAAAGAAAAAATAAAAAAATAAAACTTGAATATAAAATTTTAGCAATTTAGTAAAAGATAAATTGTAAATACAATAATTTTACTTTAAATAATTATATAAAATTTATCGCGTTGACCTCAAAAAGCCCGAGCCGAGCCAATGTAAGTCAATATCAGAGCTTCTCCTCTGTCCCACACAGAAACAGAGAAACATAACACTTTTTTCCTAACTGCAAATGCGTGGTCATATAGTTGGTTATTAATGCCCTAATAAATAGTGAAGAAAGAACTGAAAAATATTGATCTAAAATGAGGTTTTATGATTTAGAACATTGATCTAAAATTTATCGTGTTAATTAACATGAGCTAAAATTTAATGCTACCACAAATGATTCCGTGGGTGTATAGTTGCTGTGTGCATTACGTGAAAGCTAAAGTTAAAAGCTAAATCTAAGACAATTTGAATAGCAAAAGCTGATTCAATTTTACACGGAAGGACCCCCCACACACACACACAAACAAAAAACACACACAATAAGGACAACCTCTTCGTGGACACACACACACACACACACAAAAAGATAACCTCTTCGTGGACACACACACACACACACGCAAAAAGATAACCACGTCGTGGGCCACACATACACACAAAAGGATAACCACGTCATGGAACAAAAAACATACAATTTTTTATCTTACACACACACACAATTTTTTTTTTTTTGCAGGCTGTCCTATTCATACTAGAACCCATTTAATCAAAGTTTTTCTTTCAGCAGGTGGCAAACCTAAACATAAGCAATGGACTGGAGGAAGTTAGATAATTAAATAAAAGTATAAGTCAAATGTTCATACTCTGGTTATACAACAAAACAAATGGTTATAGAGATACCTTGTGTTGGTGCAAATTTGCATATCGACTAAATCCCTGAGATGTAAACACACGCCAACCAGAGTTACTCGGTGGACTCTTGAAGAAGCGAGTAAGATGGGTGCATGATTCCAGGGAATCAGTGTAAGGGACCCTTGTCGCATGCGACGATGGTCAAGGTGGCAATGCACCTCCCAATAGTCGATGAGAAAACTTAGACGTTTTTAAAGTGGTTTGGTTAGATAAGCGAATAAGGCCTACATCCACTAATATATTATTTATTTTTTCATTCAATACTTTTAATTTCCTTTTCAATTCCACTCTTTATCTTTCATGGTATCAGAGCTATAGACAAGCATCAATGGCTTCGAATCCTGATTTCTTCAATATTGCGTCAAAATCTAAAGTTGAATCAGCTGGAAATGCAAACGCAAATAGCTTAGCTGTTCACTCTACACTTCCCACAATCTCAGTAAAACTTGTGGAGAAGAACTATAGTCACTGGCGGTCACAAGTTTTTCTAGCTTTAGCATCTCATGACCTCGAAAGCTTTATCACTGGTGAGAGCATTTGTCCATCAATGTTTCTTTTCAAAAAACTTGTTGATTCTGATGAATTAGTGAAAAAGCAAAACCCTAGGTATCTTAACTAGAAAAGAACATATCAGTTCTTAGTTAGTTGGCTTTTCTCATCAATCTCTGAATCTATATTCAGACATGTAGCTAAACATGTTAGTGCATATGAAATATGGAATACTCTAGAGTTGCATTTTCAATCAATTTCAAAGGCCATGACACTACACTTACGGAACATGTTACAGACTACAAAAAAGGACTCTTTAAGCATTGATGAGTATGTCCTGAAAATGAAGGAATTAGGGGATAAGTTAGTGCCAAGTGGTGTTAATATTGGAGAAGAAGAATTGTTTTTGTATATATTGGATGGTCTAGGACCAGAATACAAGTTGTTGTGGTAAATTTAGTACTGCAACCATTCAACAAGCCCAATTCATGCTTCACAAGCATGAAATGAGATTGGAGTGACAACACTCGGTTCTGACAAATTTTCATGAGCATTTAAATTATGCTCTGTTTGCTTCCAAACAAGAAAACACCAACTGCTCAAATCCTCTGACTAACTCATCTGGTCAAAGACTACTAGTACCATTTCATGCTCAAGCTGTTGGTTATGGATATTCGCACAGTTTAGTGTCAATATTCCAAATTTTGGTCCAACTTCTGGTTCAATTTATCCTATAGCAAGCAATATTGACTTTGGATAGAATAGTTATCAAGGAACAAATTATGGTAGAACTAGTTACTCGCCTAACACACAACAACACTCTGCCGGACCTTTTTAGTTTCAAAATAACATGGTAAGAGGCAGGGGCAGAGGCCGAAGCTATTTTAAGCCACAACTAGTGTGCCAAGTATGTGGCAAATCAGGACATTCTACCATCCAATGCTACCATAGTTTTAATCAGGAGTATCAAGGTTTTGCTGCCAATTCCTATAGCTCTCAGATACAGCCTAATTTGTATAATTCCTACAACCCTCAGATGCAGCCTAATCTATATAATTCAACAGGTCCCTCTCCAAATGTCATTACTGAACATACTACTGAACCACCACAAGCCTTAATTGTAGCAAACTACACACAACACCCTACCAATACCTTTCACAATAACTTTGCTGATTTTCATGATTACTCAACTCCTTTTATCCCTAAACCAAATGCACCACCTCCTGCAAATTTCTCTTCTGTATCACATCAACAATACTATCCTGGTACCTCAACTAGTACCGATCATTCTATTAGCTTTACACCAAAAACAACTACTAATGAAGCACCTCAGTCTTCAACAACTTCTTATTAAGCAATAGCCTCTCCACAAATTCTCCAAGATCAATCCTGGTATATGGACTCTGAAGCCTCAAATCACATGACTACAGATGGATCCAACTTGGTGTTCAAAACTGCCTACTTAGGAGGATCAAAGATACAAGTTGGGAATGGGGACTCCATCCCCATTACTCATATAGGTATGATGTTGGTACCTTCTTATGACATAACTAGATTGATTCATCTTAAGAATATACTATGTGTTCCTAATATTGCAAAGAACTTACTAAGTATCTCTCAAATCACTAAAGATAACAATGTCATTGTGGAGTTTCATTCTAACCATTGTTTGGTAAAGGATAAGTGTAGTAGAGCTATTCTTCTTCAAGGCATGGTCAAGGATGGATTGTACTAGCTTGAATTGTCACAGTCTGTCAGCTCACTTGTTCATCAATCATTAAGTTTAGCTTCATACCTTCCTGCTGTTTTTCAATTTTCAAAGGCTTCTCATGCTCTTATCACAACTATGGTCAATAAGTGTTCTACAGATGATAGTCAGTCTACTACTACTTTGAATAAAACTGCAAATTCATATTTGTGTATGTTGTGGCATGCAAGGTTAGGACATCCCAATGTTAAAACCCTTCATATCATTTTGGACAAACTGAATGTAAAACACTCTTTAAGCAGAAATAAAAGTTTCTTTTGTGAAGCATGTCAATATGGTAAGTTGCAACAATGTCAATTCCTTATCTCTCACTCTCGAGCCAAGGATCCTTTTGAGTTAGTTTATTCTGATCTTTAGGGACCAACTCCAATCAACTCTAGGGAAGGTTTCAAGTATTATATCATATTTGTTGATGATTTTAGCCGGTTTATTTGGATTTACCCTTTGAAACTTAAATCTGAAACTTATGAAGCATTTGTGCAATTTCATTGCTTTGTGGAAAAACAATTAGGTTACAAACTAAAGAGCCTACAAACTGACTGGGGAGGTGAATATGGATCCTTTAGTGGTTATTTACAGCAAAATGGTATTTATTCAGGCATCCATGTCCACATTTACACCAACAAAATGGGAGAGTGGAAAGGAAGTATAGGACCATTACAGAGTTTAGGTTATCTCTTTTAGCTCACGCTAGTATGCCACTAAAATATTGGTGGGCAGCCTTTAGCATAGCCACTGATAACAGATTACCCACCTCAGTTCTTGAATCTGCCTCATCATATTCTGTTTTGTTTAAACAGCAGCCCACCTACACTGAATTGAGAGTTTTTTGCTGTAGTTGCTATCCTTACTGGTGGCCATATCATAGACACAAACTCTCTTATCACACTGAGAAGTGTGCCTTCCTAGGATACAACCTTGCCCGCAAAGGATATTTATGCTTGGCTTCTATTAGCAGATTATATATTGCAAAGCAAGTCAAGTTTAATGAGACGGATTTTCCTTTCAGAAGTGGTTTTGGTTCACTCACACTATGTTAGAGTCATGAAAGTGACTCTATTTTGGTGATAAAAATACCCCATGTGTGATTAAATTGAAGTATATTGAGACAATTAAAGAATTTATGAATTTATTCACAAAAATCGCTTCCTAATATTTTTCTTATGAATTTAATGTGTTTGGAATGATTTTGGAAAGGATATGAGTTGATATTAGGTTGTGGTTTACGAACTAGGGGTGATTTTGTCATGTTTATGCTATTTAGGGGGTAAACTGTCATATTTATAAGGATTGATTTTGTCACTTTTCAATCATATAGGGACCAAAGTAAATTTTCCATTTTGTCTATAAAAGGAAAACGAAAGGTCGCGTTCAGGGGGCACTGCTCATCCATCTTTTCCAACGACGCTTCGTCTTCCTTTTCCGACGGCCTCCGATGACGATCCATCTTCCCTGTACACCGATCTTCATCAGCCGCCATCACCACCGCAAATCACGCACCACCACCGCGATGTTTCGCATTCTGCCACCGCGACTCTTCATCTTCCAGCCATTATTTCCCCAGTTTCCGGTGACGTTTCAGCTCCCTGGAGGTTGATCTTCCTTTCCCACGGTCGGATCTACCCATTCCAAGCTTCAACCGCCGCAAAAACAGTCTAAATCTGCCAAATCATCGCCGCACCTCTTCATCTTCTAGCCGAGATCTTGGTCATTTCTGGTGACCTTTCACCTCCCCAGGACCTGATCTAAACTCCCCATCATCAGAGCTTTTCATCAGTACCTTTGGATCACATTCCGCCACCATTTTCTCGAAGACTCGTCGAAAAATTAATGTTTTCTAGCAAGTGCGACTGTTCGTATTTCAAGCTGTCCGTTGGTTGTTTTCGCCCCTTCTTTGCCTCATATCACTATCGGTTAGCTTCTCTCCGCCATGATCGGCTTCGTTTCCATCGTTTCAGCCTCCGTCATCACCACCATGAGCGACTAAGTTCCCAGTTGTCTGTTACGGCATAGGCAAAATCGAGATTGACTCCACAACTCTACTCATCAGCTCTTGACTAGTTGGATGAGCCCGATTGTAGGACATTTGGTAGTATTGTGTTTCGAATTATATTTGTTTTCGTTTCATGTTTGATTTTGATACTTTAATATGATTTGAGCATAATTTGTGATGAATATTGTTGTCCATTATGATTTAATGTTTTCACAGAACTTGCTGAATGATAAACGTTGGTTTGAAATAATTGAATGATGAATATTGCTTTTCATTACTTCGCATCGATTGTAATTGAATTGTGTTCAGATTTAATTTCATTTCTACTGTTGTTGCATTTATTGTGAAGTTGGTTGATTGGAAGATACGTGTTGACAAATTGCATTTGTTCATCACGTACCAACTAGTGGTATTGTCGTGTAGCGTTTATCGACGTTCAATGATAGTCTTTAACCAATCGGACTTAAGTGATCGGGTGAGACATGATAGATTATACCTAGAGTGCCAGGAAGCCATTTCATTGATTTACCTTGCCTTGTAGGTTTAGGGGATCATAGAAAGTGGAGGAGAATTGTGTGAGTCGGTCTCGTGTCGAACCAAAACCATAACATTATAAAGTCTTCATTTGTTTTAATTTCACACTTTTAATATTTGCATTTAGTTTGTTTAGTTTAATTAATCACAATTCCAATTTCATTTCCGCTACTCAAAATACATTAGGTTGCTAGTCTTGCTCTCTGTGAATTCAACCCTGCTTACCGCTAACTACGGTATTTAGGTTTAATTTTGTGACTGTGACGACCGGTTCAACAAAATTTTGACGTCATTGCCTGGGAGCAACGTGCTTTTGACTTTGTGTGTTTGGGTAGTCATTAGTTTTTATTCTAGGTTTATTTTAGTTGTTGTTTTTGTTTGTGTTATTTTCTTTGTCATGATTATTTGTTTGGGTGAATTGTTTAATTTTTGTGTTCCGTTTAGTTTGGCTCTTTGCATTTTGGTTAATTATTTTATTTTTAGGTTGTTGGCGTAATTTCATTTTTACTTCGTTTTATTTTATTTTCATTGGAATAGTTTCATTTCTGTTTGTTTTTGTTTTGTAGGAAAATTGCAATTGGGAAAACGCTGCAGCGTGTCGTGAGCATTGAAGATCTTGCACGACCCGATTATGAAATTCTCTTAACCTTTGATTTTTTTATTCCTAGAATTTAATTTTTGTTCTTAGTATTAAATTCTTTTAGGTTGCATTGATAACTTTAGTTTTGATTAAGTATATTTGTTGTGTGAAATTTTGTTGGGTATAGTTTCGTTAGATTTTTTATTGTTTTAGTTTTGTTTCGTGTGCTTATTAAAATTTGTTTCTTAGGATTTGTATTTAGTTAATTTTCTTTGAGATTGTTGTTGCGTTGCTTGTTGAGCCTTTTGTGTGTTTGATTGATGAATGCAAACTAGAAGGTCTTGTAACGAAGAGTTATTACCTTTGAATCTTGAAATTGAACACACTTGTAAGAGGAATAGAAAACAAGCACGTAGGATGGCTGACCAGGATGAACCCGCACATGTGCCCCTTAGCCAACATTTCGCGCCCACCACCTATACTTCAGCCTCATGTATCAGTATCCCCAATGTCCAGACACAACACTATGAGATCAAAACTAGTGTCATCCAATTGCTGCCAATTTATTATGGGAATTTAAATGAGGAGCCATACAAACACTTAGATGAATTTTTAGAGGTTTGCTCTATAGTTAGACTTCAAAATGTGAATGATGTCATGCGCTTAATTTTATTCCCATTCTCACTTAAGGATCGAGCCAAACAGTGGCTCAATTCTTTGGTTGCATGGTCCATTATCTCTTGGGCCCAAATGCAACAAGAATTCCTGAAAAATTGGTAAAACCAACAACATAAGATGAGCCATCACTAGTTTCACTCAACTAGATGGCGAGGAATTTTATGAGAGTTGGGAACGTTTGAAGGAAATGCTTAAGAAGTGTCCCCATCACGCAGTCCCTAGGTGGCAATTAGTTCGTAGTTTTTATGACGGACTGACCGAAAGGCATAGGAATATGGTAGACGCCTCTTGTGGAGGAACATTTATGCACAAGGACGAGAATGAGTTATGGCAACTCTTCGAGACCTTAAGTGAAAATTCAATACACCACATTTCTGCGTCTAGAATGCCTATCTCTAGGCAGCCATCCAAAAAGGGTGGCGTGTATGAGGTGTCACGGTTAGATGACATTAGTTCCAAGTTAGAGATATTGGCCCACCGATTTGACCAGTTTGTATCTATACAAGGGCAACCCTCTACACAATCATCTCAGAAGGCGAACTAGGATGTTTTTGTCATGCACTCCACTCTTGACCATCCAGTTGAGGAACCTGCCCTTGACTCTTTTGAAGAGCAAGTGCAAGTTGCACAAGGCTTCCAGAGATGGAACGATCAGTACTTGAACACATACAATCCTAGGTGGCGTAACCACCCTAATTTCTCATGGAAGTCACAACCACCCCAGAATGCCCTTAATAATATGCCATACAGGAACAATCTTTCTAATCAACAAGACAATTATAGGGAGCAACCTTCAATCCAACCACCCATCCAACCTCGGATCCCACCTCCCATTGAGCAGCCCATTCCAGTGCCTAGTTCACTAGAATCAATGATGGCTCAAATGCTCCAAACCATGCAGGAACAAAAAGCTGACATAAATACTAGGTTCCAAGATTTAGAGCAGAATACCCAACTTCTACATTCTCATTCCCAATCCATTAGTAAGCTAGAGACCCAGATTGGTCAAATAGCCGAAGCAATCAATAGGAGGGAACAAGGCCAATTGCCTAGTCAAGTCATAGGTAACACTAGTGGTTCTTCGCAGCAGAAAGGTTTTTTCGAACAAGCGAAGGCCGTGATGACTCTTCGGAGCGGCCGAGAGCTAATTAGGCCTGAGAGAGAAGTAAAATTCCAAGGTAGAGAAGAGGAAAATCTAGGTAGAGACCAAGCCAAAGAGAGTGAGAGTGAGCCACTTGTAGATTCAAGTGTTCAGAGACCGGGTAAGGAGAAAGTTGGGGAGAATGAACCATCCCCTGCATCGTACATACCGAGAGCACCCTTTCCTCAGTATTTAGAGCCTCCAAATGTTCCTACTACTAGGAAAAGCGCTAGGATGGAGGAAATGATTGAGTTGTTTAAGCAGGTGCAGATTAACATTCCACTCTTAGATGCCATTAAGCAAGTACCTGCTGATGTCAAATTCCTCAAAGACTTATGCACGCAAAACAGACAAATGAAATCTCACACACTAAGACTGTATATTTATAGGAAAATGTAAGTGCGGTTGTCTCAAACCGCATTCCCCCGAAGTTAAAGGATCCTGGAGCTCCTAGTATTTCTTGTGTGATAGGTAATGTCACGATTAATAGAGCACTCTTAGACTTAAGGGCGAGCGTGAACTTATTACCTACTTCTGTGTATGAACAGTTTAACTTAGGTGAGCTCAAGTCGACTGAAGTCATACTACAGTTAGCTAACCAATCGGTCAAAATGCCTAGGGGCCTAATTGAGGACGTGTTTGTTAAGGTTGAGGAACTATATTTTCCGGTGGATTTTCTTGTCTTAGACATGGAGTATACGAGAAGTGGAAGTATGCCACTGATTATTTTAAAGAGACCTTTTCTAGCAATGGCAAATGCTTGCATTAGCTGTAGATCAAGAGAGATGGAAGTGTCTTTTGGGAATAGGAAACTGAGACTTAATGTGTTTAATGTGGGTTTAGGACCAATGCGTGAGGATGATAACGAGTGTTTCATGGTTGATGCTATTGATAGTCTAGTGGAAGCTCACGCCCCACAAATGTCATGTGACGATGCGATTTACACTCTTATGAATCTGTTTGTTGAGGAGATATGTAGCTTGAGTGTCGTGTCTGAGATTTAGGAGGTTAGTGCGTATATGGCTAGGTCTCCCACTCTAGAGCGTCGACCTTGGAACATCAAGTATGAACCCTTACCACTTTTGTATAAGACGACACAATAGAGGTCAATTGAGTCTCTACCAGTCTTAGAGTTGAAGACCTTGCCTGATACTCTAAAGTATGTTTTCCTAGGACCCAATAAGACCTTACCCATGATCATTGCCACCAACTTAGATAGTGAGCAAGAAGAGAGATTAGTGGCAATCTTGACAGCCCATAAGGAAGCAATCGGTTGGTCGATAGCCGATTTGCGAGGGATTAGCCCTTCTTTGTGCATGCATCGCATATTTTGTGAGGAGAATGCTAAACCGGTGTATGAAGCTCAAAGAAGGTTAAACTCGAACATGAAAGAGGTGGTGAAGAAAGAGGTGATCAAATGGCTTGATGCGAGTATTATCTATCCTATATCCGACAGCCAATGGGTGAGTCTGACCTATGTTGTACCTAAGAAGAGTGGCCTCACCGTTGTTGAAAATGAAAAACATGAGCGAATTCCTACCCATACTCCCACAGGATGGAGAGTTTATATTGACTATAGGAAGCTCAACCTAGCCACTAGGAAAGATCATTTCTCGCTCCTATTTATTGACCAAATCTTAGAAAAACTTGCAAGGCAAGCTTTCTATTATTTTCTAGATGGCTATTATGTATATAACCAAGTACCAGTTGCCCTCGAATACCAAGAAAAGACCACGTTCACATGTCCTTTTGGTACGTTTGCCTTTCGTCGCATGCTCTTTGGGTTATGCAACGCACCAGCAATATTTCAAAGATGCATGTTATTGATATTTTCTGACATGGTGGGTCAATTCCTTGAAGTCTTCATAGATGATTTTTCTGTGTTTGGTGCATCTTTCAATGATTGTCTCAAAAAACTTGAGTTGGTGTTGAAATGTTGTAAATAGACAAATCTTGTTCTTAGTTAGTAAAAGAGCCATTTCATGGTTCAAAAGGGAATTGTCTTAGGTCATGTAGTTTCCAAGGAGGGGATAGCAGTGGATAAGGCAAAGGTAGAGTTGATTTCTCAACTACCACCGCCTTCGTCGTTCAAACAAATTAGATCTTTCCTAGGCCATACAGGATTTTATAGGCGTTTCATCCAGAATTTTAGCAAGATCTTCAAGCCTTTGTGTGATTTGCTTGCTAAAGATGTGCCATTTGTTTTTTATGACTCTTGTATAATTGCCTTTACTATTTTGAAGGAAGCATTAACCACAGCACCCATCATGCAACCTCTTGATTGGAACCTACCTTTTGAAGTGATGTGTGATGCGTCGGATTATGCCATTGGTGCAGTCATTGGCCAACAGGGGAATAAAAAGTCCGTTGTGATCTACTATGCAAGCAAGACCCTCTCCGATGCTTAATGTAATTACACCACTACAAAGAAAGAGTTGCTTGCAGTAGTGTTTTCCCTTGATAAGTTTCGGTCTTATCTTCTTGGGTTTAGGATAGTTGTCTTTACAGACCATGTTACAGTTAGGTATTTGTTAGCTAAGAAAGACACTAAGCCTAGACTAATTCGATGGATTTTGTTGTTGGAAGAGTTTGATCTAGAAATCAAAGATAAAAAGGGTAGTGATAATATGGTCGCCGACCACTTGTCTAGACTCTTTACAGAGTATGTCCCTGGTTAATGTTTGAATGAATTTTTCCCAGATGAGTAACTGTTTGCAATATCCCAATCCAAAGCACCTTGGTATGCCCATATAGTCAATTACTTGGCAGTAGAATAATTACCATTAGGGTGGACGAAAACTTAGAAAGATCATTTCTTTGCAACCATCAAGCATTATTTTTGGGAAGACCCGAACCTTTTCAGGGTGTGTGCAGACCAGATAGTTAGGAGATGTGTTCCCAACCACGAGTTTAGTAGTGTACTTGCATTTTGTCATTCTTATGCTTGTGGTGGTCATTATAGTGGCAAGAGGACTGCTTTAAAGGTCCTACAGTGTGGTTTTTATTGGCCTACTCTTTTTCATGATGCATTTTTTTATTGTCATGCTTGTACTTCATGTCAAAAAGTAGGAAATGTTGGTAGACGAGATATGATGCCCCTAAATCCTATTTTGATTGTGGAAGTGTTTGATGTGTGGGGTATTGATTTCATGGGTCCATTTCCCTCATCTTTTAGCTTTGAATATATATTGCTTGCAGTGGATTATGTGTCTAAATGGGTAGAAGCCATTGCCACTAGGAGCAATGATCATAGGGTGGTTGTCAACTTGGTTCAATCGCACATCTTTAGCCATTTTGGTCATCCGTGCGCCATCATCAGTGATGGTGGCTCACATTTCACCAATAGGCACTTTGGCTCACTATTGAAAAAGTACTCAATCACCTATCAAGTTGTCACACCTTATCACCCTCAAACTAGTGGACAAGTGGAATGTGCTAATAGGGAAATTAAGACTATCTTAGAGAAAATGGTATAGCCCGATCGTAAGGATTGGTTAGTGCATCTGAATGATGCACTTTGGGCCTATCAAACCGCATATCGTACCCCTGTTGGCATGTCCCCTTATCGGTTGGTTTTTGGGAAAGCATGCCATTTACTTGTAGAATTTGAACATAGAGCATATTGGGCCACAAGAAAATTAAATTTTGATATGACTACGACCGGTGACCATAGGAAACTCCAACTTTCGAAGTTAGATGAGTTAAGGCATGAAGCTTATGAGAACTCTCGCATCTTTAAAGAGAAGACTAAAGCTTTTCCCAATAAACACATTGTTAGGAAGTCATTCTCTCCTAATCAAAAAGTGTGGCTCTTTAACTCTAAGCTACGCCTCTTTCTGAGGAAGCTTCGGTCATGATGGGATGACCCTTTTATTGTTTTTAATGTTTTCCCTCACGAAGCTGTTGAAATCCAAAACCCAAAAACGGGACAAGTTTTTAAGGTTAATGGCCAATGACTTAAACCTTATGTCGATGGCATTACTGATGGAAAGCTGATTGAGGAGTGTTCTTTTTTAGAACAACATTAGCCATTTTAGTGCTATGAGTCTGGCTGAAGACTTTAAACTTAGAGCTTGTAGGAGGCAACCCACCTTTGTAATTATGTTTTTACTGCTTTTATGTTTTTGTCGTTTTTGTCTTTGCAGGAATTGCCATGTTTGGAAACTCATTAACTAGTCCAAGGCTTTGCTTACACATGTCCATGAACTCCGTTGGTGACAACCCCACCAATGTTCCTCAGGTTGCATCTCTCCACCTTATAAGCTGTTATTGTTAGATTTCTTGTTTCTCAAATATGTTGGACAATTTTAAAGTTATTGATTATATTGCCATTTGAGATCATTTGATGCTAAGTTGGGGAGGATGTTTGTAGTTGTGGGTCATTGAGGACAATGACATTTGAAGTTGGGGAGTGTTGATTTGATTTTATATCTTTGTGAAGTGTTGTTGATGATGAGACTTTTGTGGAGATTGTGATATTTTTGTGAAGTGTTGTTGATGATGCTTTTGCAGAGATTGTGATATTTTTGTGAAGTGTTGTTGATGATGCTCTTGTGGAGATTATGATATTTTTGTGAAGTCTTGTTAATGATGCTTTTGTGGAGATTGTGTGTTGAATGGATTGTGCTTAAATTTTTATGGCATGATGATGTTGTTTTTTGTTGGAAATATGTTGAATCTTACTCTTGTAAGTCCAAAAGTGGTTAAAGTGAACTAAAGTGAGTTATGTTTAAAATTTTTCATGCATGCATGCATAATCACCATTTTAGAAGCAATTGAGATGCTAGTTGAAGGGTTTTGTGAGGTTTTTGAAAATTGTTTGCTACAACATGGTTTTAAACATTGCACTATTGGTTCTATTTTGTGCTAGGCTTGTCCATAGTTGTGGTTAGACACCGTTTTGTGTAAATGTCATGTGTTTTAGTGTTTATGCAAGTCTCCCACATACTTTAGTGTTTTAGTCCTTGATGATTTGGTTTTGATTTGTAGCCTAGTTTACTCGAGTGAGTATGCCCGAGGGGTGTTATACACCTAATCCTCTAAAGCTATCTAGCTTGGGAGCGGTTGGCCTAAAGCTCGTTACATGGGTCCTCTAGAAAGCTTAAGAATTCATTACATAGATCATAAGCTTTATAAAAAATAAATAAAGAAATAAAGTCTTGACTTGTAGCCTAATTGGTTCAGGTGAGTAAGTTCGAGGAGTGTTCTACATTTAGTGCCCTGTAGCCATCTGGTTTGGGAGTCATTGACCTAAAGCCCGTTACACGGACCTTCTAGAAAGCTTAAGAAGCTAAGACAAGAAAAAAAAAAAAAAAAAAAAGAGAGAGAGACAAACAAGTAGGGGTGTTCAAAAGAACCTGTTGGAACCAGAATCGGGGGGTACCCAGGGTTTGGTTCTGGTTACTACCCAGAACCAACCGTCAATGGGTAAGTTCCGGTTCCAAATTTTTGGAACTGAACAGGTAGGTTCCGGTTCCTATAATTAGGAACCAGAACCAGAACTAGAACCAGGAATCAAGACCAATATAAAATAAAATTAAAGATAATGGGGGTTAATAAAGACTTTTGTAGAAAAAGTAATGTGAGTACATTTATATTTATATTTCATAACATTTAAAGTTTGACTTTTGAGAATCTACCTTTACAAAGTAATGGAGTTTATAATTTTGAATTTGTAATTTGTAATTTTATTTTTGTTAACAAGTGCCAAGTGGGGGGTATTTGTAAGTTTTTAATGGTTTTTTTGCCATTTTAACAACTTTTGGGGGGCATTGTAATTTTATAGGGTACCCAGAACCAGAACCATTGTTACAGGTTCTGGTTCTAGTTCCAAATTTTAAGGAACCGTTGGTTCTGGTTCTAGTTCTGGTTCCTTAAAAAAATATAGGGTACCTGAAACCAAACACCCCTAGAAACAAGTGATGAATGAAAAGAAATAATATGTCAAAATCTTGTGTGGAAAAAGAGCATTATGTTGCATGTACATAAGTTGGGGAGTTTTGCATGACATTTTAACATTGTGGTATGAATATGAAATGTGTGTTTGAGAAGCTGGAATGGAGATAGGCAAATCTTGACAGAAACTTTAGTTCTTTATTTAGGATTGTGTTGTTTGCATGTTAGGTTCAAATTCTTCACTTTACCTTTTGATAAATGTCTTGGTTGTTGATGAATATTGTTGTGTATGGTTTTGTGAGAATATTGAAAGAGTTCTTTTAACTTTAGTTGAGGACGAGCAAAGAGTAAGTTGGGGAGTGTGTTAGAGTCATGAAAGTGACTTTATTTTGGTAATAAAAATACCCCATGTGCGATTAAATTGAAGTATATTGAGACAATTAAAAAATTTATGAATTTATTCATAAAAATCGCTTCCTAATATTTTTCTTATGAATTCAACGTGTTTGGAATAATTTTGGAAAGGATATGAGTTGATATTAGTTGTGGTTTGTAGATTAGGGGTGATTTTGTCTCGTTTATGCTATTTAAGGGGTAAACTGTCATATTTATAAGGGTTGATTTTGTCACTTTTCAATCATGTAGGGACCAAAGTGATATTTTCCAATTTGTCTATAAAAGGAAAATGAAGGTCGCATTCAGGGGGCGCTGTTCATCCATCTTTTCCAACAATGCTTCGTCTTCCTTTTCCAGCGGCCTCCGGCAACCATCCATCTTCCCCATGCACCGATCTTCATCAGTCGCCATCACCACCGCGACATTTCGCATTTGGCCGTTGTGACTCTTCAACTTCTAGCCGTTATTTCTTCAGTTTTCGATGACATTTCAGCTCCCTAGACGTTGATCTTCCTTCCCCATGGCCGGATCTACCCATTCCAAGTTTTAGCCGTCGTAAAAACTGCCAGAATCCGCCAAATCGCCACCGCGCCTCTTCATCTTCCAGCCAAGATCTTGCTCATTTTCGGTGACCTTTCACCTCCCCAGGACCTAATGTGAACTCCCCATCATCAAAGCTTTCCATCGGTACCTTCAGATCCCATTTCCGCCACCATTTTCCCGAAGACCTACCGAAAAATTAACATTTTCTGGCGAGTGCGAGTATTCGTATTCCGAGCTATCCGTTGGTTGTTTTTGCATATCGCTGTTGGTTACCTTCTCTCTGCCATGATTAGCTTCGTTTCCACCGTTTCATCCTCCGTCATCACCACCATGAGCGGCTAAGTTCCCAGTTGTCTGTTACGGTGTAGGTGAGATCGAGATTGACTCCACGACTCTGCTCATCAGCTCTCAACTAGTTGGATGAGCCTGATTGTAGGACATTTGGTAGTATTATGTTTCGAATTATATTTGTTTTTGTTTCATGTTTGATTTCGATACTCTAATATGATTTGAGCATAATTTGTGATGAATATTGTTGTCCATTGTGATTTAATATTTTCATAGAACTTGCTGAATGATAAACGTTGGTTTGAAATGATTGAATGATGAATATTGCTTTTTATTACTTCGTATCGATTGTAATTGAGTTGTGTTTGGATTTAATTTCATTTCTACTGTTGTTGTGTTTATTGTGAAGTTAGTTGATTGGAAGATACGTGTTGATAAATTGTAGTTGTTAATCATGTACCAACTAGTGGTATTGTCGTGTAGCGTTTATCGGCGTTCAATGATATTCTTTAACTAATCAAACTTGAGTGATCGGGTGAGACAGGATAGATTATACCTAGAGTGTCGGGAAGCCATTTCATTGATTTAGCTTGCCTTGTAGGTTTAGGGGATCGTAGAAGGTAGAGGAGAATTGTGTGAGTCGGTCTCGTGTTGAACCAAAACCATAACGGCAACATTTTTATTATAAAGTCTTCATTTGTTTTAATTTCACGCTTTTATTATTTGCACTTAGTTAGTTTAGTTTAATTAATTACATTGCCAATTTCATTTCCGCTACTCAAAATACATTAGGTTGTTAGCATTGCTCTCAGTGGATTCGATCTTGCTTACATCTAACTATGGTATTTAGGTTTAATTTTGTGACTGTGATGACCGGTTCAACACATTGCATAGTTGTACCTCTCCAGTTGAACTCAGTTTGAATACCTCTGGTAGCTCATGGATATTACCCTAAAGTGTGTCTATTTGTCCAAAACCTATTTAAACTATTGTTTCCTCCAACACTGCTCCTGCTGAACACCTTTCCTAACCTACTTTGACACCACAACGTGTTCCTGTCTGTCCAAAACTTGTTCAACCTGTTGTTTCATCCAACTATGCTTCAATATCACCATCACAACCTGATTAGTTAGACACACCAGTTATGACTTCAGATTCAACCCCCCTTGAATCAGATAACTCTGATTCTCATCTGGTCTCCTCTATCGCTACTCATAGTTCACTTTCACCCTCTCATTATAACACACATCCTGGCATTATCTTGGAAGTAGTCTGTCTATGGCCTTTTACTTCATCTCTAAACACACATCCCATGATCACCAGGTCAAAATTAGCTACTTATCCCAATCTTGGTTCCATTGTCTATCAAGTTGAAGTAACTCACACCTCAATTCTTCCATAACCTAAATTAGTTATTGAAGCATTATTGAGTCATGAATGGAAATAGGCCATGGACTCTGAATATCAAGCCTTGATGAGCAATAACACATGGGAACTTTTCCCTTATGAAGTGGGAATGAATGTTGTAGGATGTAAATAGGTGTTTAGGACAAAATTAAACTCCGATGGGACCCTTCAGAAGTATAAAGCCAGGTTGGTGGCTAAAGGCTTCCAACAAACACCTGGTCTAGACTATTTCGACATATTTTCTCCGGTTGTTAAAGCAGCCACAATCAGAGTAATGTTATCTTTTGCAGTGCACCAAAATTGGGAAATCCGGTTGTTGGATGTTAATAATGCATTTCTAAATGGGGAGCTAACTGAAACAATTTTTATGCTTCCTTCTGAAGGGTATTCTGGTACTGCAGTAGCCAAAGGTCATCCTGAACAAGTTTGTAAACTTCATAAAGCCTTGCATGGCCTTAAACAAGCTCCTAGAGCTTGGTTTGATAAACTCAAATCTGCTTTGATCAGTTGGGGTTTTGAAAATTTTGTTTCAGATGTGAGTTTGTTCTTTTACAAAAGGATTCCAAGTTAATGTATTTGTTATTCTATGTAGATGATATCCTTGTAACAAGGAATGATTCTCAAGGTTGCCAACTTGAATAGTAAATTTGCATTAAAAGCTCTTGCAGCAATGCAATACTTCCTAGGATTTGAGGTAAAGAGAAATGGGCCTTGTTTAATACTGTCTTAGACCAAATATGTGCACGATCTTCTCCTAAAGGCAAGCATGGTAGAATCAAAGCCTTGTTCCACCCCTATGGCTACTGGTCTTCGACTTGGAAAGGAAGATAGTAAGTTGTTTGATCAACCTACACTGTACATGAGTGCCATTGGTGGGCTTCAATATTTGACACTATCTCGGCCATACTTGGCTTTTGCTGTAAATAAGCTCAGCCAATTTTTGCAACAACCCACTAAAGCTCAATGGACAACATGTAAATGAATCCTTAGATATGTTAAAGGAACATTGTAGCATGGCATTCTCTGTAACAAGAAACAGCCCTTCACTTTATAGGCATTTGCAGATGCTAATTGGGCTAGAGATGAAACTGATCGTAAGTCCACCAGGGGGTACAATGTATTTCCTAAGAGGTAACTTGGTCTAATGGTCCTCTAGAAAATAAAAGGTAGTGTCATTATCCTCCACTGAAGCTGAATACAAATCTCTTAGCCAAACAGCCACTGAACTTGTTTGGATTCAGAACTTATTCAAGGAACTTGGCCTTTATATAAACAACACTCTAATCATATGGTGTGATAACATGAGTGCTGGGGCATTATCCTTAAACCCTGTTTTTCATGCTCGAACAAAGCACATCGAAATTGATGTACACTTTGTTAAGGAATTAGTTACAAGAAAGTTGTTGAATGTGCAATATGTTTCCTTTTAATACCAGATAGCTGATATCCTAACTAATGCTCCCTCTTGTTCACGATTTGCTATGCTAAGAGAGAAGCTAACTGTTACATCTGAGCTCCCAACTAGTGTTCACAGTAGCCAGGAGATATAGAATTTTTTTACTGAATAAGCTGCTGCACCTTGAAGCTTGTTATGGTAAGATGCTTAGTTATGGTTTATAATGCAGTAAGTGTTTGTAGAGGCATCAGTCAGAGCAATGTAATACAGCACCAGTAAGTTTTTGTAAAGGCATCAGTTAGAGCAATGTACTACAACACCAGTAAGTTTTTGTAGAGGCATTAGTCAGAGCAATGTACTACAGCACCAGTAAGTGTTTGAAAAAGTATCAGTCAAAGCAATGTACTACAACACCAGTGCAATATTATAAAATGAAGAATCAAAAATTCTATGTAGAGAAGCTCTACAGTACGCATGTCCATGTCACCTCAATTGAGGAGCTTTGGCTTACGAGAAGATATTGATCAAGAGAGAGTAATAAAGTCAATTCAGGAGCTTTAGTTTACTGGAAGATATTGATCAAGAGAAAGTAAGAAAGTCAATTCAAGAGCTTTAGTTAGCAGGGTTGTTTCTGCAAAGATTAGAAGTTGAGTAGGCTTGTTTTTGTAAGAGATAAAAGTTGTCACCACACGGTGTGTTTTATAAACACTTGTAAACATATTATATAAAGTCATCTGTAACTAACTCTTCTTATGAGTCCAAAAAAAAAAAAAAAAAGAGAATTCTAGAGACAGAGTGAACTAATTTTTCTCTCAATTCATTCACTACTCTTAATTTCCTTTTCAATTCCACTCTTTATCTTTCAGTATGGTATAGGAAAACAAAAGAAGGATTTTTTCGATGATCAGAAAAATGTTTCTAGTTGCCCTTATGGCTTGGGATTGGAGAAAGAGGTCTATTGTTGCTCTTCTCTCTATATGTCAGTGTGTATCCATGTGTTTTTCTCTGTTTTTTTCTTTGTGTCTCTTTTTTCCTTGGTTGGTCCCTTAGTTTGCCTTTTTCATCCCTCTTTCTCTTGTCTAGTTGCTGTCGTTTTATATGGACACAGAGTTTCGAGATGTCATGATGGTAAATGCGTCAGCCAGTCGCATGGTGACTGGAAGCTCACATGTCTTATACTATAGCTAAAGATGGATGTCCCCTTTGACAATAGGTGCCTTTACAAGTATCCTCTTGGCTAGGCTGCATGGAAAGCATGTGGAGTTTGCATGGTAGCGTGTCATTCAGTCGAAGTACGTAGCTTATACGTGGTAAGCTGTTCTGTCCAAGGGGACATATATTTTCTTGGAGTGGGCCCCTTTCTTGATCTCCTCACACCATATGTGTGCGCTTTTAGGCTAAGTGCTTATGCTTTTTCACCAACCAGTCCTCCTTTCTGAGCTTCATGCAAGCTCTATGCTAGGAGGTGTCTCGGGCTCCTCTACTTAGTCCAAAAGTCTTTGCTCAACCCGAGCTAGGGATTTTTCCCACACTATACCTTGCTTTCAACAATATGCAATAGTCTCTATCTTCTATCCAAAGCTGGTTAGACCAAGGTTGCTTACCACTGAGGCATGAAAAGTTTCAATTTGACTTTGCCCATGGAATCACTCCCTAAGTCCGTTTACATCCATGTTGCTGAGAGATAATGAGAATGCTTGAAATCTTGAGTTATTAACATTCTATACATAACAGCTGTAAATTAAAATCAATTGCACTCTTCTAATCAAGTTGATCTTGTATCCCATTTACTAACTGCATCTCTTCCTCATATGCAAGTATCACACATCACTTCAACCACACCTCTTGATCCAACTTGGTAGATGGATTCAGGAGCCACTGATCATGTCACACCTGATCCACATCAATTAAAAACTAGCAGGAGTTATGAAGGTAATGAACAATTGCAAGTGGGCAATGGTGAGTCTCTTTCCGTATCTCATCTTGGTCTTACCCTAAACCCTAGTTCTTTACAATCAAAATGTATTCCCTTGAAAAATGTACTTTGTGTGCCTAGAATTACAAAAAACTTACTCAGCATTTCCAAACTAACTAGAGATAATAAGGTTGTTGTTGAGTTTGACTTTGATTCTTGCACTGTTAAGGACAAAGCTACCAGAACAGTGTTGCTTAAGGGAGGACTTAAAGCTGGTTTATATTAGTTGCACATCCCTCCAACTCTACCATCCTATTTAGTTGATGTGCACAATCAATCTAGTTTATCTTAGTCCTTTGCTACCACTTTAGATCACAAGCCTTTATAGTCGTTTGAAGCTGATTCTAGTCAGTTCAATTGTACTAATAAGCAGGTTGTTCAACCTGAGCAAAATAATCCTTTGAGTCAACTTAGTTGCTCTAACAAACAGGTTATTCGACTGATTAGAATAATTGTACTTCAGGCTCATCTAACCTGAACCTATGTACTTCCTTTCAACCTAATAAAACTACTTCATTACTATCTCATAAACATTTTCATAATGCTCAACTATTGTCTAATACTTCTTGTTGTGAACCAAATGTCACCACCAACGAAACATGGTTGCATCATAATCAATCAATTAATGATTGTACAAACTGTCGTCATCATGAAAACAATCCACCATTTGCACTTCATATTAGCAATAACAAAGAGAACAAGATGTCTCTTTGGCACAATAGATTAGGTCATCCATATACAAACCTAGGGGGTTAAAAATAATCTAAATATTTTCGGAAAATGTTATTCAGAAATGTACCAAAAACTTCTCAGAATCTTACCTTATTTTCCAAAAATGCTACTTGATGAGTGCTTGGAAATGCACTCATTCTTAGTAATTTTAAGTGTATTTTTTGAGGGAATTAGGTTTAATTGGTTAATTTTACTTAATTTCTGTATCTCTTTTGTTTTCTAGAATCGCGGGTATGTTTTGTGAATTTTTATGTGTTTAGGTGCAGAAAATGAGGATTTCAAGCATGGACATTGAAGATGAAAGGATCATAAGCATGTAGAAACAAATGGTTCGAGAATCGAAGCTCAAACAAAAAAGTTATGGATTTTTGAAGATTGTTCGGAGCTATTCCCACGCCGCAGTAGAACTATTCCCACGCTGCAATGCCAAAACAGTTGTAAAATGGATAGAAACATCATACCGCAGCGCCAATAAATCATGTCGCGGTGCAATGCGGGAAATTTACGTTCGAAAATTTTTCTGCCAGAATATGCTGCACGAAAATGATCATAACTTGAGCTACAAAACTCTGATTGACCAGGTTCTAGTGGCCGTATAAAGTAAGAGAAAGAGCTACAATTTTTATGTTTTGATCATGGCCCAGTTAGATCTGGTTAAAAATGGAGACGAAAGTTACATTGGTGCTTGGAGATGTGCAGATTTGTTATTATGCGTTTTTAATTGAAGTCTAACATTTTACTATAATACCCTCACGACTTTAATATTATAAATAGATGTTCTTAGCAATATTAGGGTTTATAATATCAAATATAATTAGGAAGAGGTAAGGAGAGGAGATCTTACCTAGGGTTTCTGAAAAGGAATTGAAAGAAAAGAAGAAATTCTAGAATACTTTGGAGAGGATTTTATTATTGAACTAATTGAATGAGTCTACACGATTGGACATGAATTTATATATAGAACTGGAGAGACTGAGTAAGCTAAGAGCTGGAAGACACAATTACTGGGTACATAAAAATGACATCGTTCTTTGTCAAAGGAATAGAAGAAATTACGATTGGTCCCTCAATCTTTAATTATTGCTCTTTTCAGCCTCTTACCAACACTCCTCCTTAAACTAAACTCCAATTGTTTAGCTACAAAGTTCTTCCTTATATCTGTAGCCAATATGCCCCTATAGACTGGACTACTCTTAGCCAACTTGTCTGTATGGAATCAAACCATTGAATCAATGTTGTCAAAAATACTAGCTGAATCAACTAAGCTTTTATCAAGAATGCTAAAGAGTTAGCTAAGTCTAAGTTGTATCAATGAAAGATAACTTGATCTGAGCTGATCTAAACAAGAATTTAGTACTAGCTAAACCAATGGAAAGACAACTGGAATTGAACTGCAATTGCAATACTAAAGCAAACAACTGAATACGAATCTGAACTTCACTCCTAAACCAACTGAATCAACTAAATTTGAACTGCAAGCTAAACCAAACAACTGAATACAACCAATTGAAATTGAATCTGCATCTTAATAGTAAACTGCATCACTCTGCATAACATTACTCTATATAACACTCTTCTGCATAACAATTGAATACAACCAACTAAATGCACTTAAATACATAAATATAGCAACTGAATCTGCATCTTAATAGTGAACTGCATCACTCTCCATAACACTACTATGTATAACACTCCTCTGCATGACAACTGAATACAGCTAACTGGATGCACTTGGATACCTAAATATAGCAATTAAATCTGCATGTTAATAGTGATTTACATCAGTCTGTGTAACACTTATAGCAATTGACTATGCATCTTAAGAGTGAACTGCATCACTCTGCATAACACTCCTCTGTATAACTCCTTCGCTGAAATATATCAATTCTGCACAATACCAGAAAAATACATGACAAGTGCAATTGTAAAACTAACACAGATTCTGGAAGAAATAGCAACTGCATCATGACAGGTCAGAAAGCTATGTTAAGTGGCCTTAACTTCTATAACAGTGAGTTTTTGTTTGAGTTCTTGAAATTGAGAAATAGAGAGAGCCTTGATTAGTATATTCATAATTTGTAGCTTGGAGGGGACATACTGTACAGTAAGCTTTTTGGCCAACACCTGATCCTTTATGTAATGTGTGTCAATCTCAATATGCTTGGTGTGCGCATGAAAAACTAGAGTAGCTGCTAATGCTCTAGCACTAATATTATCACCCCAAATAATAGGAGAAGAGCTTAATTCCAAACCTAATTCAGAGAACAAACTTTCTAGACAGGCCAATTCAGTGGCTGTTTGAGCCAATGCTCTATATTCAGCCTTTTATCGATGAAAGGGCAACCACCTTTTGTTTTCTAGAACTCCATTGAATTAAGTTAGGACCTAGATAGACGCAATAGCCACTTGTGGATCTCCTATCATCTAGATTACCCCAATCTGTATTAGCATAGCTTTCAACACACAAAAAGGCTACTGGCTTGAAGAGAAGACCATGAAATTAAGTCCCTTTGATGTATCATAACACCTGCTTACATGTTTGCCACTGACACTTAGTTGGAGCTTGAAGAAATTGGCTCAATTTGTTCACAGTAAAGCTGATATCTAGCCTAGTTAATGTCAAATATTGGAGAGCCCCAATAGTGCTTCGATAAAGGCTAGGATCCTTAAACAACTCACTGTCTGAGGTAAAGAGTTTAGTGCCAACAGTCATAGGGGTAGGACAAGAATGTGTATCATGCATTTTGGTTTTGACAAGGAGATCTGATATGTACTTTGTCTGGTTTAGATGAATGCCTTCATCAGTTTGGGTGGCTTCTAAACCAAGAAAATATGTGACAGACCCCAAAGTTTTCAAGGCAAATTGGTTGTTCAGGACTTGAACCAACTGAAATATAGCAGAATTGCTTGAACCAGTGAGTAATATGTCATCTACATAGATGAGTACATAAAGCACTTGACAAGAATCTTTTAGAATAAAGAGACTTGAATCTAAAACTGAATTACAGAATCCTTTATCAAGTAATGCTTGCTTGAGTCCATAGATAGCCTTATTGAGTTTACAAACATGAGAATGATGTTCAACACTTTCAAATCCTTTAAGCTGCCTCATATAAACTGTTTTAGTCAAAGTGCCATTCAAAAAGGCATTATTAACATCCATATGCTATGTATCCTATCCATAGGTGGCAGTTAGCGTGAAAATAATTCTGATTGTACAAGGCTTAATAATGGGGCTAAAAGTCTCAAAATAATCTAACCCCGAGTTTTGTTGAAAACCCTTTGCAACTAGCCTGCCCTTATATTTTGGGAGAGTTCCATTAGCATGAAATTTTGTTCTATAAACCTATTTGTTACCCACAACATTCATATCAACTTCCTTTGGAAAAGAGTCCAAGTACCGTTCTTCATGAGGGCATTGAATTCATCTTGCATTTCACTCTTCCATTCAGCATTTGCAAAGGCTTCAGAGACTGAATTAAGTTCAGGATAGATAGGTTTGGAAACAATTAAAGCAGTTATGGTTGTAGAAGCAGCAGCTTTGGATCCGGTTGTTATTGGGTGAATGTTGGTGGTTGTGGTTATGGTTGAAGGGAGCTGGTTATTTATGTTGGTGGCTGATGTGGAAGGTAAACTGAAATTGGGTGGTTTGGAGAACTGTGAAGATGTTAAATTAACAAGTGGGCAAATAGGCAATTGCTCTTTCATGTGATGGTGAGATGACAGTTCTGATGGCTTGAGGGAAGTTGTGGCTGAGGAAACTGGGTGGTAGCAAGTGAGATCTACTTCAAGGGGACACAATGACTGGGTGGAACTTGTATATGGAGCTTGTTGTAAGGAAGGGAAAGAAGTATGAATGGTTGTTGGGAAGGGTTGTGTTTGTGAACTGGTATGTGAAATAGCAGGAGGATTTTCAAGAGTGGCAGAGGTGTCATGGGAATTGGTTTCAGAATTTTGATGGGAAGGATTAGTAATGTGTAGGTCAAGGTTGGACAGGTAATTATTGGCAGAATGAGTCTGACACTACACTGTAGAAATTGAAGGAGAATCACTTGCAGAACAAGTTTTGCTCGAAGAGATTTCTTTACTAGTAAAATCAGTTGTTGGTGGCACAACATTATAAGGAAAACTAGACGCTGAAGAGTTATGATCTGTAGAGTTGAACATATTAGAAGATATTGATGACTGATTTACATAATCAGGATGAAGACAAGACTCTTTAGAGAAAGGAAACTCTAACTCATTAAATTGAACATTAGGAGTGACAAATATTTTTCCTTCAGAATTGAAACATTTATAACATTTATGAATTAGGCTATATCCAACAAGGGTGAATTTGAAAGAGTGAAAACTAAACTTATGTTTGTTGTAATCCCTTAAGTAAGGAAAGTAGGTGACCCAAAGACTTTAAGAGAAGAGTAGAGTGGTGTTCTATTAAATAAGACTTGGTAAGGTGAGACAAAGTTCAGGACAGAGTTAGGCATTCTATTTATAAAAAAGACAGCTGTGTCAAATGCAAGCCACCAAAAATGCAAGGGCATGGATGCATGAGCTAATAATGTAAGACTAGTTTCTACAATGTGTCTATGTTTTCTTTTGCCCTTCCCATTTTGTTGGTGGACATATCCAAATGAGTGCCTAAATTGTATCCCTACAGTTGCAACATAGGAAATCAATCCCCTATATTCTGCCCCTTGGTCAGATTGTAAACATAGGAGTTTACAATTGAATTGTCTTTCAACAAGATGGTCAGATTGTAAACATAGGAGTTTACAATCGAAAGGTGGCCGGAATCTGTCGAAATGGTGCAAGATCGGTTGGATTTGGCTGGTTGTGCATCGATCTGGCCTTTTCCGGCCAAATGCAATCGTCATTGATGGCCAAATGATAACCAAAATATGGCCGTCATCAACAGTCCAATCTTTAGCCGTAAATCTAGTCGTTCCCAGCCAAATCTATAGTAGATCTAGCTAGAAACAGATAGATCAACGTACAACCGGCCAGATCCTGTTGGTCATGCATCATTACGGTGCCAGCAACCGGCGATGGCTGTGGTGGCTTGGGTGAGTGAGGGTATTTTTGTTAATTTTAAAACTTTTATTGAGAAAGATAATTGTTAATATATTAAGTTGATTAGAACAAGAATGGATTTTGAAGAGAATTTTGAATATTAAAACAAATATGCATTTTGATAGAAATGAATAGGATAATAGAATAGAATAGTGAAAAAAAAAATTTAAGCAAACGGAGGGTAAAATTTTTCCTTTTCTACGATTGCACTTCTACCTATGTAAAAATCAATACGTATTATCTTTACGTATCAGCCATTTTACTTGTAGCAGCAGACCTATCAAGGCCCTCTCAAAAGTTTTAAAAAATATGAGATCCTAATAAAAAATTAAACATATTTCATACAAAATAGCTATTTTGACCCACCAGATTCCGTTTACAATATGTAAACATAAGCATTTTGGGTATTTCATTTATATCAAATGATTCACATCAAATCTTATAAAATTGTCTCTAAACAATTATAAAATATTATCATTATTAGAAAGGGACAAAATTATTTAATTATTTTATCCATTGTGTTAAACGTGAATGGAACTTTCCTTTAATTAGGCAATTCCTTTTTCAAATTGGTTCTCTATCCTTTCGCAAATCTGCAATTCCTTTTAGTAGTGTTTCTTCAAACATTTATTTCTTATAGTTTATGAATTCTAAATTTATCAAATTATAAAAAATTGAAAACAAATTCAAGGTGAATAAGATTTTGGCATCTGTATGGGTGCAATAGGACCATAACCTTGGCATGTATTGCATAAAAATCAAGGTGAATAAAATGTTGACATAAATATTAAAAAGAAATTTGAAAATCAGGGGGCCAATTGCCCCATTGTCCCTTGCTCCTTTCCACCTATAAGGATCGGCCCTCCCAAGATTGGGATCCTAAGTCCGCTACTGTTTGTTTGTATTCTTTAATTGACATCTTATATAAACCTCTGCTGATATTAAGCTTTTTGGTCTGATGGTAAGTGTCTGATCCTAGCACTCTGAAAAAGTGTCATCGGCTAAATATCTTCGGACAAGAATCCTCTCACAAAATCTTTAAAATAGATATGTCTTTTGACAATGACAGCCAATTCCTCAAATAATAAATTGATTAAACTATAAATGAGGCAATAAATATGGCAGGTGAAATGAAAGAGAAGCGGTCAAAGGATAAAGAAGTTCTGGGCATGTGAGAAGAGGATAGAAGCAAAAATGAAACAAGAAGAGCAGGATAAAAGCTAAGAAGAAGGCACAAGTTTGTGAACAGAGACATTATAGTAATTGTGATCCTAGTTAATAAATACGGGTACGATAAAAAAATGGTACGAGAATTTTACGAGTATGATATGATAAATGGTGAAAAATACGTTTGTAAAAATTTGGTCATAAAATTTGGATACGAAAAAAATACGATTTGGATATATACGGGTTTAATACGACACATTGTCAATAATACGTTTTGAAAAATATGGCAATAGCAATCTTGGTTTTAGTACTTTTCAAAACATCCCGATTTAAATAATCCATTGTGGTCGACCCTACAATTTATTTTCCTTTTTATTTAAAGTATATTTGAACAATAACTAAGACTAGTATTTTTATCCGTAATTTTATAGCTACGCATACAAAATTTGGATTCCAATTAGTATAGTTGTTTTATTTTCTGAATTTTATGTTCTGAATTTAATTGGATAGTGCATTCAAAGGTCAAATAATAATAGTGTTATGAAATCTAAAAACATGATAGAGTGCACATGGGTTTACAATTTGCAGTTGGCATTGGTTGCAAGCTGATGGTTTGTTGTTTTTTTCTTCTTCTTTAAGTATCTGCCAATTCCAAATCCAAGCCCGACAATATTATTTTTATGAATTCATGCTTTTCTTTTGCAGTTTTGCCATTACCTTTTGCTTTCATAGATGATCTTTAGTCTTTTCATTTTGACCCATACAACACAAAACAACAGAAAATGAAATATTATGTTAAAGCTTGGAGAAGAGAGTTAAAAAGAGAAGAGAAGAAGAGATCAAGACTCAAAGAGTCAAGAGATGAAGAAAAAAGAGTTGAATTGTTGAAGATTTGAAGAAGAGATGAAGACTGTGGAAGAGAGAACCGAGGAAGAGGAGAAGGAGATTTTCTTTAATTTTAGTCAAACCCCGCCAAAACGACGTCGTTTTGCCTTATCATTTAATTATTTTTTTGTCTGCAAAAATTCGGCAAAAATTTGGCGGATATGATATATAATTCGCGAATTATACGGCAGCCCTAATAAAATTCGTGAATTCGTGTTTTATACGGGAATTATATGGCTAGCCGTATAATTCGCGTATAAAACACGAATTTACTAACTATTTGTGATTAAACTAAGATATTTTCCCTTCAAGACTAAGTGCCTGATAGTAGAAGGGAGTACTTGTAAATCGTAAGGCATTTTTTAGACGTAATACCGTGAATAACAAACAGGAGTTTCTCTAATTGTGTTACTTCCATTTTCCTTCATATTCTCTCCAACCAAACACCAAATTTCCTCACTCTAATTTTATAAAATTATATATTTATCCCATTTATATGAGGTTTCGAGCTTGAAACTTTCGACTCTAATACAATGAGAGATTAGGAATAACTGCACTTAATACGCAAGCACAAATTGATGGCTCAGCTGTTTTTAGCTATAACTACCACGCATCGTTTCCTTAAGCAACAAGAATTCTTAACAAAACGCAGCGTATTGATTTTAGCTCTTAACAAACACGTTTTAGAAGCACTCTTCACAAATATTTTATGAAAGAATATGACTATAAATAAAATCTCTAATAAGAAAAGACCATTCAATACAAATATTATAAAATAGCAAATCTATATCAGTAATTAAATGCAAATTACATTATAATATAAGAACATTCAATACAAATATTAAAACCTCAAGGAGTTCTTAATTGAAAGTATGTTTTCAACCAAACTGGGCAGAAAAAGTATAGGTCCGACAACAGCTGTCGTGGCTCGCAAGCAGTTCTTAAAAATATGCATTTCAAGTTTGCACTGATGCGGTTCCAAAGATTGTCGTACTGCGCTCTAAGATGCTCATACAATCCGGAGTAATGGGAACCACTTGTGGAATTTGTTGGCCAAGTTTATTAAAGAGGTCCACTATTACAAGATTCTCGTCCACAAGATTTTTAATAATTCCCTCTTCAACAAGTGGATCCACGTCTTTTACAGAGCAGATAAGGAAACTCATCAACTAGATGTAACTGCGTAAGTAAGTTCCTGATGGATAGTGACACTGCTCCAATGGCACTGCATTTCGAATCAAATATTTAGTGTCGTCATTTATTTCAGTGCACGGGATTCGCACTTCAACTCCATTAAAGAATGGAAAAGGTTGATTTCTCAACTTTATGTCAACTAAGATTTGGTTGAAAGATGCTTAAACACAACTCCTGACTGTTGCAATTTGACCGCCTTAGGTAAATTCTTTTCAGCTGGTAAATCTTCCGGAATGTTTATTGTGTAAAAGCTCTCCCGGGGATGTAAACCCTCCGTATTGTCTCCTTCTAACTCCCCTAGAGCGTGCCTATACAAATCGGTGAAATGTTTGACCTTGATCTCTTTTCTATTGCGCCAGCCATTGAGGACAAAAAAATGATAAGGAAGAGTAAGGAACCTGGTAGGAAGTAGCCCTCTATCCAGGTCAATGTGGACGCTCCAACTACAGTGACTTCGATCTCTTCGTTATTAGGTGCTCTTCTGTGCAAGCCTTGAAGTAAATAAAAAAATAGCCGAAAAATTATAGTGGGTTGAAAGCAACTCTTCATCTGAGTTGGTTGAGGCTTAATCTACAGTGTTGGGGGCGACTTATTCTTGGTTACTATTTATTGAACAAGAGCAGAGAGAAGAAGAATACTTCATTGATTAATGGAAAAAGGTTACAAAGGAGGTAAAACTGCTGATATATATACAACTGTACAATCAATGAACAAATGGCACCTGTACAAGTCTAACAAACTCCTATATACATTATTTACACGCGCTCTGTTACTCCCCATCAAGATGGACAGTGAATGTCAAGAACCTTCATCTTGGATGGCAAATGGAAAAGTTGAGCAGCAGGTAAAGCTTTTGTAAAAACATCAGCTAGCTAATGTTGTGTCCGAATTGGAAGTAACTTGAGAACACCTATAGTAAGCTTATCACGAACGAAATGGCAATCTATTCCAATGTGTTCGGTGCGTTTGTGAAAGATAATATTAGTGGCGATATGGACAGCAGCTTGATTATCACAAAAAATCAATGCTGGTTTGTCAGTTGAGACTTGAAGATCCTTTAGCGCAGCTATTGAATCCAGACAATCTCACTAGCAGTAGTAGCCAACGCACGATACTCTGCCTCAGCAGAGGATGTAGACACGGTGCTTTGTTTCTTAGCTTTCCAAGACACTAAAGAATTACCAAGAAACACACAGAAACCTGTTACTGATTTCCTGTTATCAAGACATGAACCCCAGTCAACATCAGCAAAGGCTCTAAGCTGGAAAGAAGATGTAGCAGGGAAAAAAGCAAACCCTGGCCAGGAGTACCCTTTAAGTACTTTAGGAGATGACGAGCAGCATCCATATGAGGCTGACGAGGTTGAGAAACAAATTGGCTCAATTTATGGACTGCAAAAGTGATATCAGGCCAGGAAATAGTCAAGTATAGAAGACGACCAACTAGTCTTCGATGAGGAGATGGATCATCGAGTAAATTGCCTTCAACAGAACTTGACTTTAGGATCCATCGGCAATGAAGTTGGTTTACAAGCAAGGAAACCAGTATCCTCAAGAAGTTGTAATGTGTAATGTCTCTAAGAAAGAAACAAACCTTTAACAGAACGAGCAATTTCTAAACCAAAAAAGTATTTTAAATGGCCAAGATCTTTGAGTTTAAACTGGCTGTGGAGAAAAACTTTAAAAGAATTAATAGCAGCCATATCAAAACTAGTGATGATAATATCATCAACATAAATCAGCAAAGCGACAAAAGATGAACCAGAACTCTTTGTGAACAAGGAGTAATCAGATTTTGATTGAACAATCTTGAAGCTTGCTTTAATCCATAAATGGATTTATGCAAATTGCATACTAATTTCTCCCCCTGAACTCTATTATTAGGTAGCTTAGAGTAGCCCAAAGGCAAATCCATATAAACTTCCTCAAACAAATCACCATGGAGGAAAGCATTATTAACCTCTAATTGGATTAAAGGCCATTTGTTACTAGTAGCAACAGGAAGAAGGATTTTGATAGTAACCAATTTAGCCACCAGTGAAAAAGTCTCTAGTCCAAACCTTCTTGTTGTGTGTATCCCTTTGCCACCAAACGAGCTTTATACCTCTCTAAACTTCCATCGGATTTATATTTGACCTTATAAATCCATTTACACCCTATGGAATGTTTGCCAGCAGGAAGAGCTGTAACTGTCCAGGTATTATTAGTCTCCATAGCCTCTAATTCCTTTGACATGGCCTCTCTCCAATGAGCAAACTTAACAACTTCGTGGTAATTGAGGCTCATATGTAGAAGATACAGTGAGGAGGTGATTGGAGTGAGAAGGGGACGAATTGGCATAGCAATTGTAATTTTCAATTGGATAGGGTGAATTTGAGGAATGAGAAGGCTTATTAGATAAAAGATTACAATGAAAATCCCTTAAGTAGGAAGGTAGTTTAATAACCCGAGAGGTTTTTCTAATTGGATGGGAAGATTGTAAGATAGGTTGAGCAGGAGTATTATGAGAAATATGCTCATTAGGTAAAGAAGAAACTAATGGTGTAAAATTAGGAGAAGGTATCGGTATAGGAGGTATATCAAGGATAAGTTTTGGTAAAACCAAATCTGGGAAAGGGTCAATTAGATCATTGGAATGAGGTACGGAATGAGAGGGAAACAAATTCTAATGAAAACTACATCTTGAGAATGAAAGAAGGATTTTGTGACAATGTCATAAAGTTTGTACCCTTTAATACCTAGTGTATAGGCAACAAAAACACAAGCTGTGGCTCGGGGATGAAATTTGTGACAATGAGAAAAGAGAGTTGATGCATAATAAAAGCTTCCAAAGACTCTAAGAAAACCATAATCAATAGGAGAATTATACAGCAACTGAAAAAGGGCCTTGTTCTACAACAATGGTGAAGGAGTTCTGTTTAGCAAATAAGTTGCTGTGAGCACACAATCCCCTCATAATTTTATAGGAACTCTAGACTGAAAAAATAAGACTTGAGCCACGTTGAGAAGGTGCTGATGTTTGCGTTCCACAACAGAGTTTTGTTCAGGTCTTTCTACATAAGAAAATTGATGAAGAACACCTTTGGAACTAAAGAAATCTGTGAAATGTAACTTAGGAGCATTGTCTAAACAAAATTGCTTAACAACTATGTTAAACTGAGTTTCAATCATGGAGAAAAACTTAGGAATAATAAAGCTCACATCAGACTTTTGTTTGATGAGAAAGATCCAGGTGAAACGAGTATAATCATCAACTAAAGTCAAGAAATATCTGTAACCAGCATGTGTTGGAACCTGATATGAACCCCATGTGTCACAGTGAACTAAATCGAAAGGAGACTTGGAAAGATTGTTATGAGGAACAAAAGAGAGCCTTCGCTACTTAGCCAATGGGCAAATAGTGCAATGATCAGTCTTATTTTCAGAAAATTGTAATCTATCTTTTAACATGTCTAGCTTCTTAAAAGATAGATGTCCAAGCCGGTGATGCCAAGTGTGACAATTCACCTTATTAGTAACAAATAAACTGGAATTACAAGAACTAGTAGCAATGAAACAACTATGATTATTTGATATGGAAAAATCATCATCAAGAACATAGAGATCTGCCATTCTTTTACACTTGCCAATCATCTTTAGGCTGTGCAGATCCTAGATGATACAAGAATCAGTGAGAAATCTAATATCCAGATGAGCACCCTTCATTAATGAACTCATGATATCAGATTAAATCTGAAATGAGGAATATAATGAACATCTTGTAGCAACAAAAAAGAATTGAGCTTCACAGTTCCAGAAAAATGAAAAGGAATACGATTGTGATTAGGCAAAGTGACAAAAGAATTCTTGAGAGGTTTCATTGTGTGGAAGGCAGATTGATTGAAACAAATATGGCTAGTGGCACCTGAATCTATATTCCAATGTTTAGAAGAATTAAAAATTGGATTAATAGCAACAGAAAAACAAGTACCTGATGCCTGAGCAGAAATAGCATCAGCTTCTGTGCCTATCTTTGCAGCAGAAAGATGAGTATTCAACATAGTCATCAAATGTTGATCCTGAGATGGATTGAGCATTTGAACAAAGCTTCCAAAATTTCTAGAGTTCTCAGCATTTCCACGAGACAAATCATTAACTGAATTGGAGACTTGATTTGCAACAGCAGGGGTCTGATTGGAAGAAGCTTGATGAGAAGTATTAGAATTAAACTTGGGCTTATATACAAGAGGATAACCATGCAGCTTGTAACATTTATCAATTGTATGGCCAACATAACCCCAATGAGTATAGACAGGCTTGTTAGAATTGAGATTATCTTTCCTTTGCCCTCTAGGAAAATTTTGACCATTGTTAGATCGAGCAACATCGTTTTTCACAGCAAAAGCCATAGATTCAACACCTCCAGAACCAACAGAAGTCACATTAACATTCCTCTGATGTGCTTCTTGAGAAACAAGGGAGAAAACCTTGTTGATGGGAGGAATTGGATCCATTAATAGCAACTGACCACGCACTTGAGCAAAAGAATCATGCAAGCCCATCAAGAAACTCATAACATACTCCTTTTGAGAATGATCTGCAAGTGCTTTAGTTCCTCCACAAACACACTTTCCACAAGAGCAGAAAGGCCTGTAATTACTAAGTTCTTCCCAAATTTTTTTCAATTTGGTGAAATAAGCACTAACAGAAGATGAACCTTGAGTGTGATTCATTAGATCACACCTCAACTGAAAAATATGAGGTCCATTTTTCTGCTGAAAATGTTCTTTAAGAGCTAACCACATCTCATAAGCAAAATCAGAGTATATAACACTAGCAGAAATCTCCTTAGAAATAGAGTTAAGAATCCAAGAAATAACCATGTTAATGTTCCGGATCCAAGAATTGAGAAGAGAATCATTACCATCAGGACGAGGAATGGATCCATCAATAAACCCTAACTTGTTCTTCATTGACAGAGCAATCACCATAGCTCGACTCCACGAAGCTTAATTGTCTTCAGTTAGTGGTTGCGACACAAGAATTAGCCCTGGATTATCTTAATGATGAAGGTAATAAGGACTGAAACCATCTTCAATGGTGGAATTGATCCTTGCCATTGATCGAAATTCAAGAACATGAAAGCATGAGAAAATTCCAGAACGAGGACGCACAAGAAGCACTTTATTGCCCTGATACCATATTGAACAAGAACATAGAGAAGAAGATTACTTCATTGATTAATGGAAAAAGGTTACAAAGGAAGTAAAACCGCTGATATATATACAGCTGTACAACCAATGAAAAAATGACACATGTACAAGTCTAACAAACTCCTATATACATTATTTACACGTGCTCTGGTACTATTGGTGGCTTCATTTGGGTTACTGGTTTTGGCACTCGAAAACTAAATAGGCTCCGAGTAATATTGGCGGATTTCTTGTTCACGGTTTTGAACAAAGGTCTTCAGTTGCTCCCGTGAGTTTTTGTTAGCCAACGTTGAATAAATTTCTTGTTATACCTTCTTTTCTCCTTTTCCATGCCAAACAATTCTTTTTTATCCTTATGAAAAGGACCAATTGAAAGCAACTGATAAGCTTCCTCGTTTACTTTTGAAGATTTATAGGAACCCTGGAAATACAGCACCCAAGTGAAGGCTCAAAGAGTTCCTCAATTTCAATTAGCGACCCACTGCTTAAAGTACTTGCTGAGTTATTTATTTCCATCTCCGTGTAACCTTCCTAATATCAAAATCATCAAGTAACGTATGAAATAATCAATCATAGAAAGAAACCCCTTTTCAAATGTTATGCATTGAAAGAATAATTCGGACGTCTTATTATTAATTTATCAGAATTATAAATATATATTATTAAATCTGAGTTGTAAATACGATATCAATCATATGAAATGAATCCAGTAGTGATTAAACTTGATAAAAATAATATCAGTCCGTCCTAACTAAACATATGTATATCAGTATATATATATTAAGATACAGTGACCCATTGACCTTTGTTAATCCAACACTGATGAGAGATGCTGAGTCACATTAAATGTAACTACATTGAATCTTTATCTTATCACAGTTTTATCAACAAACATGTCAAATACGTTTAAATTCTTTAAATACAATAATTTAAATAATAAAAATAGTAAAGAAAGTAAGTTAAGAACCAGAATATTATGTCCCAGAAGGGATAGGTAAAGCTTCTCATATTGACTTCGATTGACTCGGTGTATTGTATTTTCCTTAGACCATCTCCAACTCATTGTACCAATTCGGTGCAAAATTTGCACCAAATTGGTGCAAATTTTGGTACGAAATACTATTCCATCTCCAACCCACAACACCAAATATTATACCAAAAAAAAATTCCTTAGAATATTTTTTTTTCTTTTATTATAATAATCAACAATTAATCTATTTCACTCATTATTTTTGTATATATTAATTAATTATTGGGAATGATATTTTTATTAAATAATAATTATTTTGAAAATTATATTAATTTAATAAAATTAAGCATTTATTTAATCAAATAAACATTACATTGAATTGTTATTTTAATTTATGAGTAATTAAGAATTATGCAAAAAAGAGCTCAACAATAAGGTCAATGATCTCAAAACAACTTTAGTTCTTTTCAATATTTTGATGATCTTACTGCCGGAACTAATCTATCGGAATACTAAATTGTTATTTTAGTTTATGTTGTATTTTCTTTTAATTTTAGTGTTTTTAAATTAGTGTTAATTTTTATTTTGAGTTATTGTAGTTTAATATTTGCATTGAATAAAGTCCTATTTTTAATTTGTCATCATTTTTTAAATTATATCATTATAATCAAATTAAATTAAATACAAATACTCAAATTTGATGTAATTTTTGGTGTAAAATTTAATACTCAAATTAACTTAACAAAATTAAAAACAAAAAAACAAAACAAAAGCAAAAGTAAAAAAAAAAAAAAATATATATATATATATATATATATTTTATTTGCGCTACAGTGTCACGCTAATTTGGCATGGTGCTACAGTATCGCGTTTGTTTGGTGTCTCCAACCCACGTCAATTTGGTGTTTTTTACGCCATTTAGCGTGGGTTGGAGATGCCCTTACCCTTCCTCTCTTATTTAAAGTAAAATTATTGAAATTTCATCTCACTAACTATCCCGAGCCCTAACCCTGTTAGACTTCCGTTAATGAATGCATTGAAAATGATCAATTTACCCTTGTTTTTCCACATTAAACCAACTGAAATAGAATAATTAATTAGTCAAATTAAAAAGTAATTACAAACGTTTAAAAAATAAAAGCCCGCCAAAAATTATCCCACCTATTGAACAGTAACGCAGCCACGGACCGTCCCTATTTGTAGCCCATCGAGCCACCACCAACTAAGTGAATCAACCACTCCAGCACCCTCATCGCACCAAAGAACCGCATCAAAATCCATCACAACGGCATCCACACTAACAAGCCACTATCACAGCCCCACCTCCACCCTCCTTCCCACCCCATAAAACCAACAAATACAGAACCCACATCAACCCAACTCCACATCACGAAAAATTAAAAGAAAAAAAAAAAGAATAATAAGAAAGAATGACTGGTCGATTGGTTTGGTCATGGGGCGCCACGGTGTTAGGGGCGGTTTGCGGTTTGGAGATTGTGCTTTGAGTTAACAAAACGTTTAAAGATAATAAAAGAAAACGAAAGGAAATGGAATTACATCCTTACCCCTTAAATTCTAACAGATTCCAAACACAGTCAATTTCAGGAGTGATTAGTGATGAATTTCAGCTAAGTGATTATTTTTTAAACTTCCTTTTCCAAAAAAATAATAATAATAATAAAAAATTTGAAAAATCATCTGGGGTGGTAATAGTCTTCTCTCATTTAACATTTTTTAATGGGGTTTTAATAGAAGTTGGGCTTAATAAAATAAAATTTAGAGGGTAAATAGCATCACTCTACAATTATTTATTTATATCATTGTTATTTATTCATGACATGATTAAATAATAAAATTATTATTTGTTTATGACACAATTAACGTATATTATAAAATTATGAATTATAATAAGAAAAAATCAAATTTTTATACTTGTAAATAAAGAGAAATTAAAAAAAAAAAAAAAAAAAAAAGGGTAAACTTTGTCTTTTAATTTTTCATTCAATGTGTGCGGATTTTCTTACTATTTTGATAATATTATAGTTCATTATTATTCAGCATATAATATATAATATTTATTAACCTGAATCCAATTAAATGACTTCGGTGTTACCTAGTTTGCCTGGAAACTTAATCACAATTCATGGTTAAAACCCATATGCCAATTAAATGACTATGGTTCATTAAGCAAAAACAATTCTTAAGAAAACGCCGCGTATTGATTTTAGCTCTTAACAAACACTTTTAAGCAGCATTATTCACAAATATTTTATGAAAGAATATGACTGTAAATAACATCTCTAACAATAGCAAATTCATACCATTAATTAAATGTAAATTACATTGTAAAATAAGAAAAGACCATTCAATAAAAATATTAAAACCCCAGAGCTGCCTAGTTATTAAATAAGAGATTCAAAGAGGAAACGAAAAAGAGGGGAGCAAATTTGAGCTGCAGTATTTTCATTTCTTGTTTTTCTAATCTATACAAGAGGAAGATTGTTAGAGTCATGAAAGTGACTCTATTTTGGTGATAAAAAGACCATATGTGTGATTAAAATGGAATCATATTGAGATAATTAAGAGAAATCATGAATTTATGTTTAAAAATCATATTTTGAGTTTTTTTTACTAATTTGGCATGATTGGATTAAAATTTGAGATTGTGTAAGTTGATATTAGGATGTGATTTATTTTCTAGGGTTGATGTTGTCTCATTTATGCTATTCAGGGGTCAAATTGTCATAAAACCTAAGGTTGATTTTGTCACTTTTAGTCATACAGGGACCAATGAAATTTGCCATATTTTGCATAAATCTGCAGCGTATTGATTTTAGCTCTTAACAAACACTTTTAAGCAGCATTATTCACAAATATTTTATGAAAGAATATGACTATAAATAACATCTCTAACAATAGCAAATCCATACGATTAACTAAATGTAAATTACATTATAAAATAAGAAAAGGCCAGTCAATACAAATATTAAGACCAAAAGGAGTTGTTAATTGAAAGAATGTTATCAACCACACTCGGCAGAAAAATTATAGCTCCGACAACAGCTGCCGTGGCTTGCCAAGGATTTCTTAAACATATGTTTCTCAACTTTCCACCGATGCAGTTCCAACGATTGTCGTAGTACGCTCTAAGATGCTTATAAAAGCCGGAGTAATGGGAACCATTTTCTGGAATCTGTTGGCGAAGTTTATTAAAGAGGTCCACTATTACAAGATTCTCGCCCACAAGATTTTTAATAATTCCCTTTTTAACAAGTAGATTCACGTCTTCTACAGAGTAGATAAGGGAATTCATCAACTCCATGTAACTGCGTAAGTAAGTTTCTGATGGATAGTGACACTGCTCCAATGCCATCAAATTTCGAATCAATGATTCAGTGTCGTCATTTATTTCAATGCACGGGATTCGCAGTTCAACTCCATTAAAGAATGGAAAGCGTCGATTTCTCAAGTCTATGCCAAATAAAGATTTAGTTGAAAGAGGCTTAAACTTCACTCCTGCCTCTTGCAATTTGACTGCATTGGGTAAATCCTTTTCAGCTGGTGACTCTTCGGGAATGTTTATTGCATAAAAGCTTTCCCGGGGATGTAAACCCTCCGTATTGGCTCCTTCTAACTCCACTAGAGCATACCTATACAAATCGGTGAAATGTTTGACCTTGATCTCTCTTCTTTTGAGGCAGCCATGGAGGACAAAAAAATGATAAGTGAGAGTAAGGAAGCTGGTAGGGAGTAACTCTCTATCCGGGTCAATGGTGGAGGCTCCAACAGCAGTGACTTCGATCTCTTCGTTATTAGGTGCTCTTCTCTGCAAACCTTGAAGTAAATAAAAAATAGCCGAAAATTATAGTGGGATGAAAGCAACTCATCTGAGTTGGTTGAGGCTGCATCTGCAGTACTGGAGGCGGCTTCTTCTTGGTTACTATTGGTGGCTTCGTTTGGGTTACTGGTGGTGGCTTCCTCTTGAATACTAGTGCTGGCTTCGTTTGAGTTACTGGTGGTGGCTTCATCTTGGTTATCGATGGTGGCTTCTTCTGGGTTACTGGTGGTGGCTTCCTCTTGAATACTAGTGGTGACTTCGTTTGGGTTATTGGTGGTGCTTTCCTCTGGGTTACTGGTGGTGGCTTCATCTTGGTTATCGATTGTTGCTTCTTCTGGGTTATGGAAGGTGGCTTTCTCTTGTTCACTGGTGGTGGCTTCTTCTGCTTCTGGATTACTAGTGTAGGATCTGGGCGTGACGGATGCTCCATCTGGTATGGCGGAGGCGGCTACATCTGGGGCGGTGGAGTGAAGGGCCAAGTTATATAATTCCTCAAGCACAAAATATGGAATTTGATTTTCAAATAATAGTAAGTCCCGTCCTATAGCTTTCAGCCACAACTTATTTAACAAAACATCATCTTTATCCCTTAGGTAAAATCTCAAGAAGAGCTCGATGATGAACACAGCATCACATAAAATCATTTCTACAAACATGGCACTCGAAAACTCAGTGGTCTCCGGGTAATATTGGCGGATTTCTTGTTCATGGTTTTCAACAAAGGTCCTGAGTTGCTCCCATGAATTATTATCAGCCAATCGTTGAATAAATTTCTTGTTATACCTTTTTTTCTCCTTTTCCATGCTAAACAATTCTGTTTTATCCTTATGAAAAGGACCAATTGAAATTAATTGAGGAGTGTAAGCTTCCTCATTTATTTTCCGAAGATTTATAGAAACTCGGGAAATACAGCACCCAGGTGAAGACTCAAAGAGTTCCTCAATTTCCATTTCCATCTCCAAGTAAACTTCCTAATATCAAAATCATGGAGTAACATATAATCAAATATAGAAGAAAACCCTTTTTAAATATTATATATAGAGAGAATAATTCTCTAATCAAGACTTCCGAATATTAATTTGTCAAAACTGTAAAATACCACATCTACACGTAAGGTAAACAAAGCAAGTACCCACTTCCTATCCTTTAAAAAAAAAAAAAAATTTACTACAAAAATAACAAGTTGATGATAGATGATAAAATAATGAATTGCTGATAGAAACTGAAATAATACACTACATCTTCTTTCATAGCAAGGTACAAATAAAGTTACATTGTATATAATTAAACTAAACAGAAAAGAAGTTATTTTTAGTGTTTAAGATTTAAAGTAATATACTAAGAAAATGTAGCCCAGTCAATTGGCCGGCAAAATAAAAAAGAAGTGATTCAACTGTGAAGAGAAAACAGGTGGTGTTCTGTAAAAATTCCAAGCAAATGACAAATTTTGTCTCCTTCGATTATGTTTTCTCTCAACTATACCAAAGATGCAACTCCAAACTTTAACCTTAGATCACTCACTCAAACGCTATTTTCATGTTCAAACTTCAAACTACTTTATCTTGTTTCAACTCGTCAAATTGATCATTTTAAGAGTCACCTTTTTTGGCTAGCCACCCGGATTCGATCATTGGGGCAGGATAAGGGTTTAAAAATGCTGTGGAGAATGATCCACTTCCTATCCTTTTTTAAAAGAACCAAAAAAAAAAAAAAAAAAAAAAAAAAAAGGTTGTTGCTATAAAAATAATGACTTTAGACGAAAACATATTGCAAATGGCTATATATTTTACGTTATAAATTAAGTTTATGACAAAGAATTAGTATCCTTATGAGCTTTTTGGAGCTTTTAAGACATAATTTAGGTGTGCGCTATTTAAGAATTAGTATTCTTAATTTAATTAAAGATGAACACTCACAATATTATGATCATCTCCTATGTGATTTTTTAATAATACAAAAACTAAAGAAATCAAATGGGTGACTAAAAGCAGAAACATAAATAAATATAATAATAAAGCAAAGAAAGTTAAGAATTAACCTGAATTTATGTCCCAGCAGAACTTGAGAATTAACTCCAGCTGATCCTCTCTCGTGCACAAATTTTCTCTTATTATGTTTCTCATATATAAGACTCTCAACAACGCGTAAGTTACGTGTCCAGAGAAGTGTAAACTAAAAAATTAAATGACCAGGATATAAATAACTAAGTAAATGACCACTCATTTTCAATTGGGAATAAAGTGTTATGTTTCTCCATTTCTGTTTGGGACAAGATGAAGCTTCTCATATTGGCTTAGATTGACTAGGGAACAGGCCGCCTCAATGATATTTGAGGTCAACACGATAAATTTTAAATTATTTAAATTAAAATTGTTGTATTTACAATTTATTTTTCTTACCTTTTAAGATGCTTTTGGTGCATCTTTCTCTCTCACTTAATGAAGTCGATTAATATTTATGTTCTGAGCACTTTACCTTTATCTTTTATTAAAATGCTAGAATTTTATTTTATTTTATAATACATCTTTGTTGCTAAACGACAGAAAATCTCTTACCACCCTTTAACGTTTTTGAAATAATTATTTGAAACAAGAAGCCGCCACGACCATCAACCACCACCAATGAGGACACCATCCCTGTAACAAGAAAATTTATGCTAGAAAAGAGCCAATAGCATAGCCATAACACCACCAGATCTAATTATCCTCTAATGCTTAGTCTCTATATCGCAAATCCAAAACAACAAAATTGAATTTGTCCATGATATTAACCAAACCCATGCCCTCCGAAAACGATGATGTATTAGAACCCCGAAGCAACAATATAATAGTTTGTTTTTTTTTTTTTTTTTTTTTTTTTAGGCAGGTGAAGAGAGCAAAATTATTAGCTGGTAAGTATTACAAGTTTAATCAAACCTAACCCCTGATCAATTTGAAATTTCATCTCACTAACTATCCCAAGCCCTAACACTATTAGACTTCAGTTAATGAATTCATTGAAAATGACCAATTTATCATTATTTTCTCACATTAAACCAACTCAAATTAGAATAATTAATTAGTCAAATTAAAAAGTAATTACTAACGTTTAAAAACCCCGCCAAAAATTATCCCACCTGTAGCAGCCCAGTCACTCTACATTTTTGAAAAGTCTAATTGGGTGCGGGAGAGAGGGAGGGGAGGGATGTGGGAGAGATGATGGCGGTGGCGGTTTGGGGATTGTGTTTGAGTTAACAAAATGTTTAAAGATAATAAAAGAAAAGAAAATGGAATTAAATCCTTAGCCCTTAAATTCTAACAGATTCCATACACAGTCAATTTCAGGAGTGATTAGTGATGAATTTCAGCTAAATGATTATTCTTAAAATTTCCTTTTCCAATATATATATAGATATATATTTGAAAAATCATCTAGGGTGGTAATAATATTCTCTCATTTTAAATTTTCTAATGGAGTTTTAATAGAAGTGGGGTTTAATAAGATAAAATTTAGAGGGTAAATAGCATCACTCTACAATTATTATTTATATCATGATTATTTATTCATGACATGATTAAATAATATTATTATTATTTGTTTATGACACTATTAACGTATATTATATATTTATGAATTATAATTAAAAAAAATCAAATTTTTTTACATGTAAATAAAGAGAAATTCAATAAATAAAAAATATAAGAAGGATAAACTGTCTTTCAATCTTTCATTCGATGTGTGCGGATTTTCTTACTATTTTGATAACATTATATTTCATTATTATTCAGCATATAATATATAATATTTATTGACCTGAATCCAATTAAATGACTCTGGTGTTACCTAGTTTGCCTGGAAACTTAATCACAATTCATGGTTAAAAGTTAAAACCCACGTGCCAATTAAATGACTATGTTCTTTTTTTTTTTTTTTTTTTTTGGTATGCTTTTGGCTGTGGTTTCAACAAGTCCCTCATGTATAAAATGCATTCGATAACGCGTAAATTAAGCTTCCAGAAAAGTGTAAAGTAATGAAGAACTGCCGTGGATTAAGGGAAAAATTTTAGGTTCGCAGAGGCCAGAGAGAACCTTCCACAACGATGAGTATCGTTCCACTTGCTGAGAAATAAAATATTGCTACTTTAGAGAAATTATCCGGCAAATGTACTCCATTCCGTGCGGGGTAAAGAACTAAAGATGAAGGGCCTGTTTGTTTATGTATCCGATTTCACACATTCACTTTCCCTGCATTGGAATTCGCGTGGGAGGCGTTCGTTTATATTTTCAAAATATTTTCAACCCAAACGCCTGGGAAACAAAGCATTGGAGAGGGGATAAATCAGGCAAAAGAAGACTAAAGCAATGAAGTGGTTTTGTTGTTTAGTGAAGGTTAGATAATAAGACAGTTAAAAAGAAAACTCATTTTCTGTCACTTTCTGTTCTTTTCAATTTTGATTTCAGTTTTCTCTCTTAAATTTGATTTAATCATTTAATTAATATCTTATCTTGTTTTAACTCTTTATTCTGAACAAATTATGATCTATTTTCATATAATTGTTTTTGTAAATATATATTGATTCCAAGTAAATGACTCTGATAGAATGCAGTAATCACAAGCGTGATACAAAAACTATTGATACAAAATAATGTGGTACTCTATAAAAATTCTATGTATATATATAAAAGCTTATCCACTATTACAGATTTTTTCGCTGGCTGAATCACAACTCCTTTCTTCCAGTGATATTTACTGGTCTTAGACTCTCAGTCATGGAGAATTCGATCTCCCCCTTGCCTTTCATTTTCTTCAAAATCCAAACTCAGCAACTAGGATCTCGATCCATTCGTTTTTCGGTTTATTCTTGAAGTTTTCTGTGCGTTTTATCTGGATGCCATTTGGGAGATCAAGTTTGAGATTTACTAGATTCTCCCATCCAGATGCATGTTCGTTAAACTTGACCACAAGTGCAAGCTTGTGCAAAGTTCTTGGGGTGAGCTTGTTTGTGTTGAATTTCCCTTTAACCTCAGTCCAACAAGTTTCTTGCACTTCAGCCACCTCTGCAGAAACATCACTGCAAAAACAGATCGAACTTTATTAGATTAACGAACAATTACTATTGTCCATAAAAACGTTTGTCATTTCCTCATGTGATTGACAGAGTCTTCGCATACAATACGAAGCTGCTGATCAATGATCATGGTATTCTGGTGACACGACCCGCCTCAACCCTCCTTACCCCATAAGCTCCGGGCGCACCTATGAGACTCGGGCGGCCGAGACGTGCCGTGTGGGAATCTAAAAACCTGTATTCTAAATACGTTTTTCATAAAAACATTCGATTGGATTCGTTTTGAAAGCATAAACACATAAGATATAGATATTATGTATACATTGAAAATCTGAAAGCTACTTGTACGTTCATAAAATCCAAAAACGGATGGTATCAGATATTCATATCTTTTATAATCAACACAGGGGATAACAAAGGATAAAACATAATTCGGTAGCGATAACAAGCATGATATTTTTACACACATGATGAGTCGATGACGTAAGGGCCCAACCTCGAAAGGAATCACTCCTCAGCACGACTCTTCCTGTGAACCTGGGGAAAAGGGTCTAAAAAGGGGTGAGCTGAAATACTCTTGAGTGGGGGATTGGGAGAGTTTGCAAAACATTCTTCAACAATATTCATGGCATGCAATAGTTTCTTATGAATTCAGAAAACACATGATTCTATGAACGTGTTATGGAAGTAACTAAATCATTCCTGTATGCATGTATAACTCGTTTTCTAAAATTGTTCTAAGTACTGTAATCTCATCATTCAAGCTGAAAACAAATTCTGAATTATAGCTCATCATTGAATGCTTAAAGTTCTTTTTCTGGAAACTTAAAACATAACTATAAGTGCTTGCTTCTGGAAACATATTTCCTGCAAGGCATGCTGCAACCATCTATGTCATCCCTCAAGAATGCATATGATCATGAAATAATACTCTACTAGTCATGCTGCAAACCCCAAACCATCATTCATGAACACTCATGGTTCACAAAACAAAACTAGTAACAAATTTATAACTGCTGTGATGATATAAAATTGAAAACTGATTTTTCTAACTATGCACTGATACTGATTTTGGAATACTGTAAACTTTATGCTGATAACTGAACTTTAATTTGGATACTAGCTTTTACTGATGCTGAAAATATAAGTTGATATCTTATTTCGAAACTGTGGCTAATACTCAAAGCTCTCTTAATAAATATTCTGAAAACCCATATTGAGACTATCACTCATAACTGATACTAAAAATTTAATGTGATTTTGAACTTCTCTAAAACTGATTAGTGTTATAACAGAAACCTCTCACCGCAATTAGTACCCTCGGGAATCTGTCTTACCTGGTGGGCTTCCCGCACCAAGCAAAGCAAGGATGTACCTGTCATACCCGGCAAGATCTATCATCGCGCGGCGAGCTACTGAAACTGTCATCCTGCGGACCACTCAACGCCCAGCAAGCCAATAAAATCTGTCATACCTGGCGGATCACTCAACGCCCAGGCAAGCCAATAAAATCTGTCATACCTGCGGACCACTCAACGCCCAGGCAGAGCCAATAAATCTGTCATACCTGGCGGACCACTCAACGCCCAGCAGAGCCAATAAAATCTGTCATACCTGGCGGACCACTCAACGCCCAGGCAAGCCATAAAATCTGTCATACCTGGCGACCACTCAACGCCCAGGCAGAGCCAATAAAATCTGTCATACCTGGCGGACCACTCAACGCCCAGGCAGAGCCAATAAATCTGTCATACCTGGCGACCACTCAACGCCCAGGCAGAGCCAATAAAATGTATCTCTGGGGATGGGTACTTTGTAGGTGGTTTTGCACCCATACAATCTCATGCATAATCTCAAGTAACATGTAAGTCAAGAGCATATTCAACAATCTCATGCATAATCTCAAGTAATATATAAGTCAAGAACAACCACATATGTGCTTATAATCATGCATATATGACAAAATATTCAAAAACACATCCAGGGGTGAAACTGAAAATTTCCAAACATGTTTTAAAACTGACAGTTTAACCCAGTTAAAAATTACTTTCAACATCATTGCCATAGCTATGTCCGACACTAACCACATTTCATATAAAAGCAATCATGCCAAAACGTATAAATTCCATGCAAAATGGGGGGTAGAATGCAAGTTTTAAAACTTACTTTCAAAACTGACGATGCACCCCTTCTCTTTTCCTTTTTACCAAGAACCATTTACCAAGATCACGAACCTCAACCCTATACAATTCAACCAATTCTCTACTCTTACCACGCACATTATTCATATATTGAACACATATAAATCTATATACCAAACTTCTCAAAACATTAAAATAAATCACAAGTTAACATGCAAGCAGGATTTAGGATTTGGAAGAAGATTTTGTTATCCACTCACCAAATCTGCTTAATTTCAATGGGGCATTCAAGACAAAAATATGTTGATCCAGTAATATTTCAAGTCATTTCAGAGTCAATAACTATTTAAAACACAATTTCTTTCAACTCATTAAATCTGCCAACTGTTTCCAGAATTGAGGTTACTGACTTGTAAAATTCATAACAATTCAGCCCTTAATCTAAACCTCATGAAACTCTCCAGAATTAACTAGGCACATATAGGATTCACCAGATTTTAAAATCACTCAATTTGGATAAGTATAAGTGCATTATTCAGTTCTGAAAAATGCATGCTCTACAAGAAAACATGAAATTCCAGAATTTCATAGCAGAATTCAAAATTCATTAAAAATCAATACTCGAATTTTGGGGTGAAATCAATTTTCAACCATCTCTAATAATCTAAACAAAATTCTGAAATTTAGCTTCATTTGCAAACCCGAAACATATATAAAATTTTTGGAAGTTCGGACTGTCAGAATTTCACAGCATAACTTTTTATAACCAAAAACTACCTTTATAACTCTTGGTTCTTTAGGATCAACATATATGCTCTACCCGTATAAAATTGTTGCATTAAATCTCCAATTTCAGTTAACCACAATAGTCATCACCATATACAACATACAACTTCCCATAATTTCTTTCTATTCGCAAACATTATGTTATGCAAAAATGCACACATGCATGCCAAGTTCAGCAAGCTTCAAATTCAGCTCAAAACTCATCAAAAAGCAAAAAGGCCAGCTATATTTAACATGCAAACATAAATCTGAATTTTTTTAAGAAAATTTCATTTGATCCCCTCACAAATTCAGCTCAGCCGAAACTCCAATGACAGTCAACACTCTCTTCTTCCGTACCTACACCCAAAACTCAAGATCAAACACTCATTCTTAAAGCAAAGAAGAAACACTTAAAAGATGCTTCCTAACCCCATGCATGCACTTTTCGAACCCAGATTTTGGAGTGATCTGCTTCAAATTCCCTCCCTATTTTTGCTGTACTTCACTCTCACTTTACCTCTCGGTCTCCACTCTTACTCTACCTCTCGGCAGCTCTTCTTCTTCTCTTACTCTCCTTTCTTTTCCTTCTCTCTTTTCTTCTCTTCTCCTCTCGTTTTTTTTTTCTTCTGCTCTGCCATCGTTTTCTTCCTCTGCTCACGTCTTCTTCTTCTTCATTTTTTATATTTTTAGTCTTTCTAAATTATGCTTCTACCCCTAGTTTACAGGTAATCCCGCTAAACCCCTACCACATCAGCTTTTCTTTCAAAAACCTCCAGATTTTGCCCTTGTAACATGCAAACCCACAGCTTCCTTTTCTTGCATTTCATTCCCAATAAAACTTTTAAAAACTAACAGAAATCCCCCCATAAAAATAAAATCCCACAAAATATGTAATATGATTAGGATTAAAAACGGGGTTTCACAACTTTCCCCCCTAATGGAAATTTCGTCCTCGAAATTTACTTGCCAAACTAAAAAAGTATGGACAATGAGTCCTCTTATATTCACATTTGCGTATTACTCTTCAATTGCATGCTCATTCCGTGCACTCTATACAAGGATATTTCTTATACTGGCCACTTATGGTCTATGATCTAAAACCTAATCGACCACCCTTTATACATCACCCCTCTCTTAACTTTGAATTTCAAGCTCTCTCTCATACTTGTTGTTCCATTATTACTCTTATTATTGTCTCTATCTTCAATTACCTTCAATTCCCTTCGATAAACTCTTTCACTAAAATCGTCTCTCATGCAATGCTATTTATCTTAGAAACTTTTCATTCAGTTCTTCTTCATCAACACTAAACATGAGCATTATTCTTTATAAGGGTTATGGGCCCACTACACTCCTGCTGAGCCACTCTGATCGACTCATCCAAAACATAGCTCATCCATAATTAAAACTTATGCCTGAAACCCATGACTTGGGGTGATGTAATAGGTCCTTCTATCATCTCATCTCATCTGTAGCTCATTTTTCGTTCCTTATACTTCAGGAGCTACGAATTCTATCACAGGACTCATGTGAGGTTGGCCACGTCGACTCATGCAAGGCAATTAAAATCTCTTTCTTAAAAACAACAGCACTCCATGCAAAAAATTTCCTTCTTCCAAAAATGCAAAAACCTTTATGCATGCATCATGAAAACGTCCGAGAATCTAAAACCTTTGCTCTGATACCAAGTTGACACGACCCGCCTCAACCCTCCTTACCCCTAAGCTCCGGGCGCACCTATGAGACTCGGGCGGCCGAGACGTGCCGTGTGGGAATCTAAAAACCTGTTTCTAAATACGTTTTTCATAAAAACATTCGATTGGATTCGTTTTGAAAGCATAAACACATAAATATATATATATGTATACATTTGAAAATCTGAAAGCTAACTTGTACGTTCATAAAATCCAAAACGGATGGTATCAGATATTCATATCTTTTTAATCACCACAGGGATAAACATAAGGAAAAACATAATTCGGTAGCGATAACAAGCATGATATTTTACACACATGATGTTCGATGACGTAAGGGCCCAACCTCGAAAGGAATCACTCCTCGCACGACTCTTCTCTGTGAACCTGGGGAAAAGGTCTAAAAGGGGTGAGCTGAAATACTCAGTGAGTGGGGGATTGGGGAGAGTTTGCAAAACATTCTCAACAATAGTCATGGCATGCAATAGTTCTTAGAAATTCAGAAAACACATGATTCTATGAACGTGTTATGGAAGTAACTAAATCATTCCTGTATGCATGTATAACTCGTTTTCTAAAATTGTTCAAGTATGTAATCTCATCATTCAAGCTGAAAACAAATTCTGAATTATAGCTCATCATTGAATGCTTAAAGTTCTTTTTCTGGAAACTTAAAACATAACTATAAGTGCTTATGCTTCTGGAACAATATTCTCCTAAGGCATGCTGCAACCATCTATGTCATCCCTCAAGAATGCATATGATCATGAAAATATAACTCTACTAGTCATGCTGCAAACATCCAAACCATCATTCAATGAACACTCATGGTTCACAAAACAAAATCAGTACTAATTATAACTGCTGTGATGATATAAAATTGAAAACTGATTTTTCTGAAACTATGCACTGATAACTGATTTTGGAATACTGTAATTTATGCTGATAACTGAACTTTAAATTGGATACTTAGCTTTTACTGATGCTGAAAATTATAAGTTGATATCTTATTTCGAAACTGTGGCTAACTCAAAGCTCTCTTAATAAATATTCTGAAACCCATATTAGACTATCACTCATAACTGATACTAAAAATTTAATGTGATTTTGAACATTCTAAAACTGATTATGAGTTAATAACAGAAAACTCCACCGCAATTAGTACCCGCGGGAAATCTGTCTTACCTGGGCTTCCCGCACGCAAGCAAAGCAAGGGATGTACCTGTCATACCCGGCAAGACTATCATCGCGCGGCAGACTACTAAACTGTCATACCTGCGGACCACTCACGCCCAAGCAGAGCCAATAAAATCTGTCATACCTGCGGATCACTCAACGCCCAGGCAGAGCCAATAAAATCTGTCATACCTGGCGACCACTCAACGCCCAGGCAGAGCCAATAAAATCTGTCATACCTGGCGGACCACTCAACGCCCAGGCAGAGCAATAAATCTGTCATACCTGGCGGACCACTCAACGCCCAGGCAGAGCCAATAAATCTGTCATACCTGGCGGACCACTCAACGCCCAGGCAGAGCCATAAAATCTGTCATACCTCGGACCCACAACGCCCAGGCAGAGCCAATAAAATCTGTCATACCTGGCGGACCACTCAACGCCCAGGCAGAGCCAATAAATGTATCTCTGGGGGATGGTACTTTGTAGGGTGGTTTTAGCAACCATAACAATCTCATGCATAACTCAAGTAACATGTAAGTCAAGAGCATATTTCAACAATCTCATGCATAATCTCAAGTAACATAATAAGTCAAGAACATACCACATATGTGTCTTATAAATCATGCATATATGACAAAATATTCAAAATCACATCCAGGGTGAAACTGAAAATTTCCAAACATGTTTTAAAACTGACAGTTTAACCCAGATTAAAAATTACTTTCAACATCACATTGCCATAGCATATGTCCGACACTAACCACATTTCATAAAAGCAACATGCCAAAACGTATGAAATTCCATGCAAATGGGGGTAGAATGCAAGTTTTAAAACTTACTTTCAAAACTGACGAATGCACCCCTTCTCTTTTCCTTTTACAAGAAACCATTTACCAAGATCACGAACCTCAACCCGTATACAATTCAACCAATTCTCTACTCTAACAGCAACATTTTATTCATAAGCTGAACACATATAAATTCTATATACCAAACTTCATCAAAACATTTAAAATTAAATCACAAGTTAACATGCAAGCATGGATTTAAGGATTTGGAAGAAGATTTGGTTTAATCCACTCACCAAATCAGCTGTAATTCAATGGGGCATTCAAGACAAAAATAGGTTGATCCAGTAATATTTTCATCATTTCAGAGTCAATAACTATTTAAAAACACATTTTCTTTCAACTCATTTAAATCTGCCAACTGTTTCCAGAATTGAGGTTACTGACTTGTAAAATTCATAACAATTCAGCCCTTAATCTAAACCTCATAAAACTCTCCAGAATTAAACTAGGCACATATAGGATTCACCAGAATTTAAAATCACTCAATTTGGATAAGTATAATGCATTATTTCAGTTCTGAAAAATGCATGCTCTACAGAAAACATGAAATCCAGAATTTCATAGCAGAATTCAAAATTCATTAAAAATCCAATACTTCGAATTTTGGGGTAAATCAATTTTCAACCAATCTCTAATAAGTCTAAACAATATCTGAAATTTAGCTTCATTTGCAAACCCGAAACATATATAAATTTTTGGAGTTCGACTGCAGAATTTCACAGCATAACTTTTTATAACCAAAAAAACCTTTATACTCTTGTTCTTTAGGATCACATATTGCTCTACCCTATAAAATTGTTGCATTAAATCTCCATTTCAGTTAACCACAATAGTCAGCTCACCATATACACATACAACTTCCCAATATTCTTTTCTATTCGCAAACTTATGTATATGCATAAAATGCACACACTCATGCCAAGTTCAGCAGCTTCAAATTCAGCTCAAAACTCATCAAAAAAGCAAAAATGGCCAGCTTATTAACATGCAAACATAACTGAATTTTTTAAGAAAACTTCATTTGATCCACTCACAAATTCAGCTCAGCCGAAACTCCAATGGACAGTCAAACACTCTCTTCTTCCGTACCTACACCCAAAAACTCAAGATCAAACACTCATTCTTAAAGCAAAGAAGAAACACTAAGAAATTGCTTCCTAACCCCATGCATGCACTTTTCGAACCCAGATTTTGGAGTGATCTGCTTCAAATTCCCTCCCTATTTTTGCTGTACTTCACTCTCACTTTACCTCTCGGTCTCCACTCTTACTCTACCTCTCGGCAGTCTTCTTCTTCCTACTCTCCTTTCTTTCCTTCCTCTTTTCTTCTCTTCTCCTCTCGTTTTTTTTTTTTCTTCTGCTCTGCCATCGTTTTCTCTCTCTGCTCACGTCTTCTTCTTCTTCATTTTTTATATTTTTAGTCTTTCTAAATTTATGCTTCTACCCCTAGTTACAGGTAATCCCGCTAAACCCCCTACCACATCAGCTTTTCCTTTCAAATAAACCTCCAGATTTTGCCCCTTGTAACATGCAAACCCAGCAGCTTCCTTTTCTTGCAATTTCATTCCCAATAAAACTTTTAAAAACTAACAGAAATCCCCTTCCATAAAAATAAAATCACACAAAATATGTAATATGTATTAGGATTAAAAACGGGGTTTCACATCTGGTCTACCCAATACTTCTATAATAATAATATATATACAGTAAATTATAGAAGAAGATAACTGTTAAACTACCAAACAATATAATATATATGATAACAATCAATTAGACTACATATAATAAGATGAATAAAATATATATACAGCTGGTTATATGATGAGGTTTGCCGTTTGGTTATTGTTCAAGAAAATTCCAATGGCCAGATGATCATTGAGCTTCTCCTGGGAGGACATGTCAATCTGTGAGTCTGCCTCTCCAACAATTTCAAGATGGTTGTGTGAAAGCTAAATCTCCATCTTCTCCTAATTGACAACTCTTTAATTTGCAAGTACTCTTACTAATGGTAATCTTGGTTACCCATGCAATCTTATCAGAGGCGAATCCAAAATTTCCGTTAGAGTTGACCAAAATTCAGAAATTGTACATATTAATAATTTTTTTTGAAAAAAAAAAATTGAGGGTGGACTAGTACTGCATCCGCCCCCTGATCTCAATCGTTAATTTGTACTACAACAAACACCTATTGAACGAAGACTGATCGTAGGATCTTTTCTATTTTTCAGAACTTTACAACAGAGTATTTTCATGAGGAAGACGACTAGCCAAGAGCGGGAATTATTCAAGTAAACATTCCAGTAACAGACTTGATCGTAAACGAAGTCAGATCTGCAGCTTTGAAAAATTTAACGGAAGTTTCTCCTACTAACGGCAGAACTTAGACGTTAAGGTTGCTAAAACTTCTTTTCTTTTCTTCCATTTCCAATTCACTTCTCCTCGCGCGTGCGCTCAGCACCCAGTTTCCTGCTGCGTGCAGTCTTCACAGGTTGCTCGTATTCTGTTAGGATTAGGATAAGTGTGTTAATTAGAATTAGGATAAGTGTCTTAAGCCTTTTATTATTATCTTTTATGATTATGTTAAGTTTTTTATAATTATATTATTATCTTATTAGGATAGAATTAGGATTATCTTATTATCCCTTTATAATTAGAGTCTTTTTTAGAGTCAATATAGTCAAGTGTAAGGCTATATAATAACCTAAATCTAGATTGTGGGAATCAATAAAAGAATTTTGTCAACTAATATTTCTATCTCTTGTTCTTGGAGGTCTCTGTTCCTCATATGAACAGATCATATCCCAAACCCTATCATTGGTGCTCTCCTTCTCTAGTTATGGCTGAAGGCACTCGCTTGCGTCTTTTGGATGAGCAGCTTGCTAAAATTATGGCTCTACAATCTGCCCAGGCAGAGACTCTCACTTCTTTATCAAAGAAATTGGACGTTTTGACAATTGGTTTTCAAGATGTTACTTTCCAGATTTTAGCTCTAAACAACAAGTTCGATCAAACCTGCCAGCAAAACCAACAACAAAACCAACATTCCGGTGAATCATCTTCAGATTTGACTGGGTGAGGTGGATCAACTTTCGGGAGTTTTTTTCCCAAGTTTTTCCGTTTAGAAGTCCCTCGTTTTGATGGCACGGATCCACGTGGATGGAGGTTTAAAGCTGAGCAATTCTTTGATTACCATAATATCTCTACTGAGCAACGATTGACGATCTCTTCCTTCCACATGGATGGGCCAGCTCTCTCCTGGTATCGCTGGATGCATTCCAATGGGCAGATCCGTTCTTGGCATTCTTTCCTACAGGATTTAGATGTTCGTTTTGGGCCTTCGGATTGTGGATTACCAAGGGCAATTGGCAAAACTTACTCAAATAGGTTCTGTAGTCGCTTATCAAACAGAATTTGAGGAGCTCTCTAATCAAGTTTCTAGCCTTCCAGGTACGTTCCTTCTAAGTTGCTTTGTATCAGGGCTCAAACCAGAAATCCGAAGGGAGGTGCAGTCCTTTCGACCTCACACCCTCAACCATGCCATGAGTCTTGCCCGCTTACAGGAGGACAAGCTGCAGGATTTACACCTATACTTGCATTCTGTTGACCCCGTGTCTTGCGATCCTAGTAAATCAACTCCTAATGTTCCTTCAGTGCAGCAGACCCTTTTGCCTACTCCAAACAAATTGAATTCCTTGCCTATTAAGCGACTCACAGCAACACAGATGCAAGAACGACGCAACAAAGGTTTGTGCTATAATTGCGATGAGCGCTTTCACCCTGGGCATCGCTACACAGCCAAGTTCTTTCTCTTGCTGATGGAGGACGATGATGATGAGCACGAGGATGAACCAGGATAACTGTTGTTGATGGTGTCGTACCTTGCAACCTTGAGGACAAGGTTGAGGCGAAGGGGATGGCAATGTTAGGATTAGGATAAGTGTGTTAATTAGAATTAGATAAGTGTGTTAAGTCTTTTATTATTATCTTTTATGATTATGTTAAGCCTTTTATAATTATATTATTATCTTATTATGATAGAATTAGGATTATCTTATTATCCCTTTATAATTAGAGTCCTTTTGAGAGTCAATATAGTCACGTGTAAGGCTATATAATAGCCTAAATCTAGATTGTGGGAATCAATAAAAGAATTTTGTCAACTAATATTTCTATCTCTAGTTCTTGGAGATCTCTGTTCCTCATATAAACAGATCATATCTCAAACCCTATCATATTCACCCAGCTAGCCTTCTCCACCTTTTTCCACTGCCACAAACACAGCTCACCCAACCTCTAAACACTTATAACCATCATTTCCACCTTTCCTTTTGTCCAAACAACACTCTTTTCGCCCCGCCACCACCTGCTCAACAAAATGCCTTAACCATCTGCATCACACCAAACCAACCTGATCCCTCCCCTTGACCATCCCAAACCTTTTGCCACTACTAATGCCTCTTCTCAGCAGCCTCTTCCTACAAAAAAAGTGAGGCAAACCTTATGGATTGGTGACTTAGATTCTTGGATGGATGATAAATAATTGCTCAATGCCTTTTCTAATGGGGCAATTCAACAAGCAAAAGTTTTTCACTACAAAAATAGTACTTTTGGATTTCTTGAGTTTGACAACCATGATGTTGCATCTCATGTTTTGGGCACCTTTAATAGCTTGAAAATGCCGAATTTTAAAAAGCTTTTCAAGCTAAATTGGGCAACTTCTGAAGCCCGTGAAAAACAATCGACTACTAAGCCAGTTGTTGACAAGAATTTGTTGGATAAAAAATTGCCCAGTACCTCTTCCTCTTTGGCGGATAAAGAAAGAATCACGGAGGCCAGTACTCTTTTCACCCTTGATACTATGGTACTTGATATTAAGGATAAATAATTTTTGATTTCAGATGATCTTATTAATGACAGGGGCACTGATTGGCGACGTTGTATTATGGGGTCTTTTTCTAGGATATTCGATGTCTTTCTATGTTGCCCACTTGATTGCCTTTCGTGCATGGAAAGTGGATGGTTTGGAAGATGTTATGTCCATTGACACTGGTATTTTGATATTTAGATTTCAAGATGAGGATGATGTGCATTCGGTTTTGGAGAAAAGGTCCTGAATGTTTGGGGATAAGGCCCTTTTTTTATGGCATGCTCAATTTTCCTTTGCAAGAGTCGCATTTCTGGTTCAGGATCCTTTTGTTGGGAACCAACCGGTTTTAGTTCTGGTTCTGGTTCCTGCAAATCCGTAGGGTATCTAAAACCGCTCACCCCTATGGAATATAACAGAATAAGCATTTTCGGGTGGTAACTGAAAGTTTTTAAAAATTCAAGGACGAGTTTGATAAAATAGGAAAATTATTGAGGGGTGAATTTTCGAAAAGCTAAGGGTGCCAAGTGAATCGTTAATCTTGGAATCTACCATTTTAGGAATTTTTGAGGAATTTCTAAAATAAAAGATATAAAATTATTGAGAGTCGATTTTTTTTTTTTTAGGAAAAATCATCAAACACTAATTATTTTAGAAAGCAAACAAAAATTTTACTTTGCTTTTTTCTTTCCTTTTGCAATTAAATAAAAGATATAAAATTTGTATGTAAGGTTATTGGACTTATCAAATATTTGGTATTTTAATTATATAGAGATATATTGAAGTATATGTGAGAAATTTTCCAAAACTTAGAAGACCAAATTAATATCTTTAGTGTACTTATATGAAAAATAAGAGTAAAAAAGGATCAATTTATGTATCACATAATAATAATAATAATAAATATTACAAAATTACATGTACTGATCAACTATTTTGCGAACTTAAAGCAGGGTCAAGTGACTTCCCCTCTCTTACCCTCTGCAAATAAAATTAAATTAAATTTTTGTAAATTTAGTAAAAGAAAATTGAAAAGAAAACAACAATTTTATTTTTATAAAAAATTTCTGGTATGAAGCACTGAAAAATTGTATTTTAACACTATAACCAGATAGTAGTAAATTTATCTAAAGAGAGGAAGAGAGAGAGGTATCTTTTGGCATTATTATTTTTTTTAGTCCTTTTTGAGTATTTATTTTGTACTTTTATTTATTTTGTATAATGTTAGTTTATGTACAAAACTTCTATATCAATTTTGCTAAAAAAATTAGGTGACAAATCTCTAGTTTAGCCAGAGAAATCTATTTAATCATACAAATAAGCCAAAAAATATAAAATTATGTAGGCCTTCAAAATGTTGCAAATTAAAGCCAATAATCTTTCTAAAAGCTATAGGGAACATCTTTCAACTTGAATAATTTAGAGAAGATTGTTACGGTGAGAATGGAATATCCAATCTATATGTGAACCTAGGGATGAAGGGAGGGGTGTCAAGGAGGGTTAGTTGACCCGCCTTAAGTTTTAATTTTTTTTTTTTTGACTAGTTTTACATTGTTGCTTATTGTTTTGGCATGTTTGTGTCCAAATGAATCATTTGTTGCTTTTGATAAACAAAACATGATGCGCCTAGCCAAACTTTATCTAGAAGATTTTTCTGACTTAAAACTCATGGCACTTTGATTCTCAACTTGATGTTTGCATTTTGGATATGCACTCTAACGTAAAATTTATGGGATTGAAAGGGATCGGAGATTGTGAAAAAATGATGGTTGAAACTAAGAAGGATAGAGTGTTTCCATTAGTTTATAATGATAAAATTAGCATTGATTCTCCCCATTGCCACTACTAGTGTAGAGAGAGCATTTTCAGCAATGAATTTTGTGAAGAATCATTTGGAAAATAGAATAAGTGATCAATGGTTGAATGATAGCTTAGTTGTGTATATAGAAAAGATGTGTTTTATAGTATTGATAATGAAGTCATTATACAATACTTTCAAAAGATCACGAAATCCTGTCAAGGACAATTATAAGTGTATTAGTTAATGAGAATTTTATAAATATAAAACTTGTGCTTATTTTAATTTAAGATTGTGTTGTTCTTCCAACTTTGACACCCTTACATTTCATTTCTGGCTACATCCCTGTGTGAACACCACAGTTTTTTTCTAGGAGAATAAAAGGTAGGTTTCATTAATCTAAGTGTAACGAAGAAGTGACTCTTTCCAAAAAGCATTTTAGTTAAAAAGAGCCTTTTTGATTAAGGATATGTAAAGGAAGAGGAATGTTTGAATAAGGTTAAAGATTTGATTTCACTCTTTAAAAAACTGACTATATCTTGTTGTTGATTCTACCTCACTTCACAAAAATATTCAACTTTTTAGCTCATTAGAAAATGTGGACATGTTTGATCCACCCCAATAACCAACATTTTAGCTTACTTAAAGAACAAACCTATTGGAATCATGTTTGGAGAGAAGAAAAAAAATTTTCTATTATGTTATTCATCTTTATCAAAGATATAGTACAGTCTTACAAGAAGTCTTTGCATTTGCATACTTTTTACAACTAAAAGAGAAAATACACAATTGCCCTTAATCAAAGAAGACTACTTACACCTACATATATTTAATATCCCCCCTCAAGTTGGTACATGATACAAATTAATCATTCCCAACTTGCCAACTAAGTTGTCATGTTGTTTCTAACTAAGAGGTTTGGTCATCAAGTGAGCAACCTACTTAGTTGTGGAGATGGTGAATCTGGATGAGACCTTCTAAGTTCCATTCTCTTGTAATGTGACAATCAATCTCGATATGTTTGTGTACTCATAAAGCACAGGATTAGCCTAGATATGAATAGCAGCAGTGTTATCACAATACATATTAACCGATATTAATGAATCGACACCCAAATATCGGAATAAACAGATAATCCATGTAAACTCACAGGATAGTGCTACCATTGATCGATATTCTACTTCAGCAAAAGACTTGGACATAGTCTTTTGCTTTTTAGATTTCCAAGATATTAAGGAATTGCCCTAAAAAACACAAAATCATGTTGTAGATCTTTTGCTTATCAAACATGAAGCCCAATCACTATCACAAAAAACACTTAACTCTAATTTATTGGAAGAAGGAAACAATAAACCAGAGCCAGGGTTTGCCTTAATATATCGGATTACCTTCATGGCAGCAGCAGGATGTGATCATCTATGTTTGTGCATATGTTGACTAAGGAGCTGTACCACATAACTAATATCAACCAATAGATCAAATGACCTATTAACCACTGATACACACTAGGCTCATCAAGGATTGGATTTACCTTTTGCTGATCACTATTGTCATGCAAAACTAGTCAGCTTTATGTGTTGCTCCATGGGTATGTTTGATGGTTTGGAAAAGCTCATACCAGCTTTAGAGATCAATTTCAGGGAATATTTGCAGTGACTAAGGCAAATTCCTTTATCAAAATGAGTTATCTCAAGGCTAAGAAAAAACTTTAGTATGCCAAGATCTTTAATATGGAAGTTTGAAGCAATAAAAGCCTTTGTGTGCTTAGTTCCAACCAAATCACCGACTGTAAATGATCCAGAAGTTACCCCATAGAGTCCAGCACAGGTGCGCCCGTGCCCGCAGCAGATAGTGTTTCATCCACTAGTTCCTTACCCGATCTCCTCCGAGGATCCGTAACCTCCATTTGCCTAGTCCGTGGACCCTTCAAGGCAATGGTAATGCCAATCGCGCCCCTGGGAGGCCCTCCCGAGTAGAATGCCTGGTAAGGCTGTGACCTTTTCGGTTGAATGCCAGACCTTTCGGCTCGGACTTTGACTCCTTGGCCTGAAGCTGCTTTCTCTTCTTGGACTTTTGGGCTATTGTCTTCTGCCTCAGGCGAGCAGTCGCAGGTCGAACCAGTGCACCTACCTGTGTCCCTCCAGTGGGGGACCATTGGGAGCCGCTCTGGTTGATCCGGTGACACCTACCCGAGGAAAGGTGAACTCCCTCGATCGCATCGACCTAGGCACCTTAGGAGGCATGGTCGCTGCATGTGAACACTGTTAGCAAAACAGTTCATTTCATGAGAATAACAAAATAGGCTAAGGTTATGGTACTTACTAGGTAGGGTTTCTAAGGTCGCTTTGGGATTGAAGAAACTGTATCTCCGCAAGTTCGCGGTTGTCACGAGTAGCCTCGCATTGCGACTTTATTCGGGCAAAAGAGCAAAAGCAGTGATTCTATCAAGATCCTAGAAAGCCGATAACCTGGTCGTCTTGTTTACTGCAAAGAAAAAAAAAATTCATTAGCGAAGATTAAAAGAAGGAAAATTTCGTAGAAAGGAAAACCTACTCCGCTCCCTAAACTGGCAAATGCCATCATAGTGAAAAAAGAAAAACTTTGTCTCGTACGCCCCGACATTGCTGGGGTAACTGTGTATCCCCCCTTTGATCATAGATTGCTTTGAGAGGTAGAAATAGTCCTTGTCTTTATTCTTCTTTAGATAATACAAGCAACCAAGCTCTAGCGCGGTCAGCTCCCCTAAACCGTTCTCGCTGCATACGCCACGGCTATCATATATGCATTGGACATCAGCTGTAATGGTGTGACTCGGAAGTGATCGAGGACCGACCTAATAAAAGGGTGGATGGGAATCAATGCCCCACATCTAAAGATGGTCTCAGATATCATGACCATCCCCTTTAGCGGATTCTAAGCTGTGTACATCCTATGTTGGTAGACGTCTACGCTAAGTGCATACTAGTTTACCACTTTCTGAATCTCCTCTGCAGTGGCTATCGATAGAATCTAATGAGGGGGACCCATAGGGGCATCCTGCACCGGTGAGCTCATTCGCTTATCTGTCCTGGTCGCTAAAGAGTCCATTTTTCTACAGTCTGAAAAAAACAACATGCAGGAGTTACTCAGTCGTTGTACACTGTTTCGTATGATGACGTGGAGGAAAAAGTAAATGCTTTCTCCCTTAAACCCTAGAAAAACACTAAAGAATCCTTAAGGGTCACCCCCAAAGGCTCAAACCCTAGGAGAAAGTTTATTTTCTGATCAACCACTGGCAAACGCTCACTATTATTACATGGCAACTATCAAGCACACAAAAGATAAAGTGATAGAGGAACCATCTTTACCTCTTGAGTAGGAAGATTGATCCTCCAGCGCTGAATGTCAAGCGCGCACCAATCTAAAAGAAGAAAAGTCAAGGGTTATGAAAGCTTCTTGTTCTCTCTGAAGAAGTGAGTACTGTGACATTACCTGAGGTGAGCCACAGGTTTTATAGTAAGGGAAGTGGCGTTTGGTTTTCCTAAAGTCAAACAACGTTTGAACGGAAATCATCTCTTATCGTTGATCGCGACCACGTGTCATTGATCAGCGGGGAAGAGTGACCGTCGCACTTTGAGAAACTAAATCATCGTTTCTTTCTGTTGAAATACCCAAGCGACAACTCGCTTCCCTCCTCCACATTAAATGCGTTTACATCCGCATTTAATGTTCTGATAGGGAATGTCGTTTCAGCATGGCTAGCATTTAATGCGCATGGCTGACACTTATTGTGCATAGGACACGTCTGTTAGAGCAAAAGGTGTTTCATTAATGTATTAGCTACAAAAGTGCAACGGATAACATTTGAAGAGGTTGTTACATAAAACACTCTTTGTCGCATGTCAGTTTCAAAGCGACGTGACTTTTTGCCTCCAACAAAAAATACGGTAAGTATAACCAGTTCGTGAACCTTAGTCAACACCAGAATCATTGTTATGGCACTGAATAAGGTCTAGAACATGTCACAAACCCTACAGAAAAAGATCATTTCAGGTCACCTATATGGGAATGTTTTCATGACCTTTCCAATGTCCATTTGACGCACATCAAATCAAGGCATAATTGTGTAATTCTCTCTTGTATTCTCTCTCTTTCTCTCTTGTATTCTCCAAGCTATAGATTAGCTCGCTAAACGCGACCTGAGTTTATACATTAATACAATATTAATGGACATAGGATTCACTTTTTAAGCATCTGAACCACTTTAAACATTGTTCTTCATCCCTTACCAATCCAATACCCCCATATTCACGCATGACTTTTGAGTCCGCTTAGCATTTCCCACGTGTACTTAGTTGGTGTCAAAATCAAGCATCAACAAAGCAGCCATGAGTTGGTAATGAATTATCAAACAAAAAATTATCTAAATTGCTATGGTACTTTCTCACCCGAAGAGGAAACTAATTTGTGGTACGTTCTCACCTGAAGAGAACATAAGTTATCTTAGCATTTATACACGCTGCGTTTGGGACCTATCATTGGTATCAGAGCCAGGTTATTATGGGAACCAATAAAGAGCATATTGAACAGTTGGAGTCTGGGCTCAGTGAAGTGCAAGATGGGCTATACTAGATGGAGCTCAACATGGTGGACAGGCTACAACATTTGGAAGAAACTCTTAACCGTCTCTTTGATGTACTGCTTGTAAACCAGAAGCCTCCAAACCATGGCAACCAACATCGTGAATGCCACGATGGGGGATGGCTTGTTGTCTTCTCCAAGACAGCGAAGCTTGAATTTCCTAGATTCTCAGGAGATGATCTGACGGAGTGGTTCAATCATGTGAACCAATTCTTTGAATTCCAGAATACTCTCGAAGCACAGAAAGTATCTTTGGCCTCCTACCACTTGGAAGGAGAGGCCAACCAATGGTGGCAATGGATCTATAGGACATTTGAAGAGGAAAGACGCGTTCTCTCATGGGCAAATTTTGAAGACAAACTCTGGGCCCGCTTTGGGCCTTTGGAGTTTGAAGATTTTGATGAAGCTCTTTCGAGAATCATGTAGATAGGCTCTCTAAGTGATTTCCAGCAAGAATTTGAATGCTTGGGCAATTAGGTACAAGGATGGACTTAAAAGGCTCTAGTTGGGATATTCATAAGTGGCTTGAATGCTGAAATTGCTGATGGGATCAAAATGTTTAAATCGCAATCCCTCAACGATGCCATTAACTTGGCACAAGCGAGAGATGATAAATTCAAACGACAGCAGGAGTTCTTACAACCACCCCCACCTATACGAGCTCCTCTAGCTCTTCCACCAGCAGCTCGTGTAGCTCTTGCAGCACCTGCTGATCCAATCAGGCGATTATCATGAGAGGAAATGTAGTGGAAGAGAGCACAAGGTCTCTGTTTCAATTAGAATGAATGTCTTACAGTAGGCCATAGATGTCAAAAACTGAAGCTATTACTATTGGAGGGGCATGCAGGTAACATAATATGTGAGGAAATCACTGATTAATGGACATTAGAGGCTGATCGAGGCAGAGGTGAAATGGGATAAATTTTAGTGTAATAGAAATATCTTCTACCCGGGAGATGTTTCCGAATATGGACCTTGAGGACAAGGATCCACTTGATGGGGGATATTGATAGGCCACGGCTTTGCATGGATGACAAAGACATTGCATGCACGTAGAAGACGTTGCATTCATGCAACGTGTAGCAGAGAATGAAGCGTAGGACTGGGTCAAAAGCCGTTGTGATCAGTTAGAGAGTTTCAAGCTGGACGTTTACTTTTATATTCCACGATTTCGTTTTTCATAGTTTTGCTGCATGTTTACATCTCAAGTCGCACGTTTATCTTTCTGTTGCATGTTATTTCCATTGTGCTCTATTTTTAAGTGTATTTGCATGCTCTGTTTTACGTGTATTTGAGTCCAGTTGTTAGCTTCTAGTTTTCCTTTTGTTTCGGTTTACTTGTACATGGGTTGTTAAGTGGTTTTGCTATTTAAGCAGCCACGAGTTAGTAATGAATTATCAAGCGAAAAATTATCTGAGTCGTTGTGGTACTTTCTCACCCGAAGAGAAAACTAATTTGTGGTATGTTTCTCACCCGAAGAAAACACAAGTTATCTTAGCATTTATACATGCTGCGTTTAGGACCTATCAGATTAAAAGTTGATCTCACTATATATTATTTTAAGCCTTTCATTTTGCTGCTAGATCTATCTAATTTTATATCATGTTCTTAGGAAGTCTTTGTCTTAGTTATTATTTCTTTAATTAAAAATAGATTATTTTTTAAAGCTACCACGTATCAGTGTGAGTTTCTTGTGTGTCACTGACTAGAAACATGAATGATTTGTGTTGTATGGTTATGATTTATTTTTATTTTTTTTTTGGAATATAAGTTTAATTGGTTGATTTGGGATGTCGATGTGGTGATAATTAGGGTCTAAATGCAAGAAAAATAGGGTTGACTGTTAGTAAACGGTCCAATATACGCAGCGAAAATAAAACAAATATAATATAGAGATCATTTACATGAGCCAAGATCAAAGGTATAATTTTACAATTCATATTAAACAAAAATCTGCAAGAAAAATAAATCTAAGTTTAAAGAAAACAAACGCACGTTGAAGGCTCCTCCAAATTTGTCGACGAATGTTTTGCTACTGATCCAAGTGTAGGATCGAACATGCGTAGTCCACACGAAAACAATCTCAAAAGAACCAAAAAGGGATTTGCTAGATCCTCTTTGACTTCAAGATTAAGAAGAAAGCAAATCAATTGAAATTGATTTTTAGGCCAAGAATGTTGCTGCCGTGGGAGTGTATTGGAGTGGCTGCTGTGTTTTTTTTTTTTTTTTCAAAGGAAAAATCAATTAATTAATTAATTAACACACCCACTTTACCTTTTTATAGTTAATGCCCTAATCCCATACGAAATAGGCTTGGGCTCCAACCCAAACACCCCATGTTGCCAAACACTCCCAATTTAATATTTTATTTTTCCATCATTATCTCAATTAAAATCAATTAAAATATATTTAAACATATATATATATTAACATTTAACAATAATGATAATATATATTTAAATATGTGCGAACACACATTTAAACGTAATTTCACTTATTTAATTTTTCACTTATTTAATTTTTCTAACAAATTAAATAAAGGCTATGACCTCAGCAAATTTAATTGCACTATGAAATTACCAAAATACCCTTTCACCTTAAAAGACAAAAACGCTCTTCTTTCTTCTTGGATCTTAAATTGTCTTCTATGTGTGTGACTCATAGGCTCCTCATCATATCGGCAGTGTATAGTATCGCGATTAACACCAATTAATCATCTCACAAATATATAGACAAAGATTGGCCCTTAGCGAGGCATCATGGCTACCCGATAGATTCGGATTCAACAAAGTAGCTACCTGTCAACAATATGGTTACCGTGCAATTCGATCTTTTCATCATTCGTTATCTCGACGAGATGAAGGCATAGAAATAGTGTCAACCTTCGGTTACTCTCGATATTAGGTATTCAGTTTCTAGACCAATGACCCATATATAAACTGGATAGAGTAACAACTCAATCCTACTGTGGCCACGTTTTAACGTCATTGCCATAAACTGAATTGCACCGTGAGAATAACTTCTCCGTACCCAGGAGTGATAAATCCTCTGTCATCTACCATAGTCTTGATACACTCCTTGATGCGCCAATCACCACCATATTGACAGCTCTGAAAAGAACTACATTAGGCTAGTGTCAAACTACACCAATCGGTGCCAAGGTGCTCCTGTGATCAAAGTCTAGGATCACATGCACCACCATTCGTTAGAGATTTGTTCCATAGACACTGGGGTACCATCCAATGGAATCCTCTGGTGGGTAAGTCCAGTGAACTTGCTGCGGTGTAATCGCCTATAGCAAGCACCCAGGTATTTTGCACCAGGTTGTCACCAAACAACCTTGACAAATGAGATCAGTCACTGCCTTTTGACAGAATCGTTCAACAATATGATAGCCTTACCGTATTATCTGTGCCCTTACTTCAGAATAATACTAGGGCTACAGACGTTTCTAGAATGGCCACCATATGTGCTCATAGGGTTCTCACTATCAAGATTTGAAACACTTGATACCCTCATCACGGTTCTACCATTCTAAGGACATACATCAATACATATTGCAATAATAATGATTTACGCGATATAGAATAAAATTCCTTTTATTGATTAATGAACATTATTACAAAGAGTCAATTTTACAATAATTTATTGGCTCTAGGGCATCTACTCTAACATTGACATTCACAAAGATGTTTAGCAGCTTTTTGCCAAGAAAGAGATGCGTATTCATATGGTTGGTCTTTATGCAGCTGGTAAGACCACCGTCTTGTACAAGCTCAAGCTCAGATAGATTGTGACCATAATTCCTACTATTGATAGATTCTTTTAGCGTATTATTAATGGTATTATCAGATTGCGTTTCTAGTACTAGTACAAATGATTTAGGGCCATTAAATTAGAAGTAGATGACTTTGTTTTGAAGTGTGATTTTCTACATTAAAGAAAAATTGTGCATTGAAGATGATGATTTTGAGTTCCTAGTAGCCAAAATTTAGGCAACCTAGTATGCTGAATGAGATCAACAATGTTTAGATACAAATAGTTTTTAGTGCATAAAAACTCACGTTTAAATTTTTTTGTTTCTTTCTATTGGCTGTTTAAAGTTGTTTCTCTTAAATTTATGCATAGCATGTGTGTTAGAACTAGACCTGGCAAAACGGGTCTGGACCTGCGGGTTGGACCGTACCCGAGTAAAAAATATAGGATATGGGTCCAATTTATTAAACCCCTTTTTTTAGACCCGTACCCGTACCCGGCCCAAATTTATATGGTTTATACAGGTGAACCCGCGGGCACCCGTATTTGCAGTAATGAATTTTGAATCCCTAATTTTTTCACGCATTTAGCCATTCATGCAACAGTTACACCTCTCACTCTCTCAGTCTCATCTCATCTCTCATCTCTAATCTCTCACATCTCTAATTTCTCACTCTCATGTCTCATCTCATCTCTGATCTCTCACTCTCATGTCTCATCTCATCTCTGATCTCTCACTTTCAGATTCTCAGTAACTTTATCGCGGCCGCATATCAATCTCTCATCATTCTTCTTTGTCTGAAGTTCAACTAAATCAACTCCCTATCTCGGTGTCTCTATCTTCAATTAATAGTCAGTTCATCATTCATCGGCTGGTAATGAATCCCTAACCCCTAATTTTGTGTGTTTGTTTTTGTTTTTTTGACAAATTTTGCGTTTTCTTTTTTGTTTGAATGGTTAAAATTTTGTATTTTAATTTTTGTTGGTGAGATTAACATTGTTTACACTTATATTGTTGTCTGGTTGAGCTTTCCCTGTACGTAGATCTGCGTAGAGTTGTTTTCGTTGAGTGTGTTTGTGTTGGGTTCCCCTGGTTGATGGGTTTTGCAAGTGGGGTTTACTTAAATGTATAAGGGATGTATACTGGTTGATTGAATTAGAAAGTCTATTGAAACTAACTTCTTTGTTTAAATGGTTTGGCTGGGAACTTTGATAAATGGAAAAGAATAAGTTGATAAGATGTGAGTTTTTCTTGTAATCCTTAAAATGGTCTCCCAATCCAAAGTACTGGTGTAACATAGGGAAAGTTGCATTTTTTTGTACATGATCACTAGTTTTGATCAATTTCTTTGCTCAAATGATTGGGCCTAGAAATTTCATAAATGCAAAAGAACAACTTCAGCGTATGTGAAAATCATTGTAATCTTTAAGATTATTTGAAAATGCAAGTACTGAGGTAACATGGGAAAATCATATTACTAGAACTTGTCCTATATCATCATGAATTTTAATCAATTTCTTTGTTCAAATGTCTTTGTCCGTGAATTCCCTTAAATGGAAAGGTAAGTTGATAGAAAGTGAAAATTTATTTCAAGCTTTAAAATGTTCTGAAAATGCAATTATTTAGGTAAATTGGGAAATTCATATGAATTGCTCTTTTTATATTATCAATTCATCACTCTTTTTCTTCTTTTATTTACTTTCAATTTCATTATCTTTTGCTACTAATTAACTGATTGACAAATGAATACTCATTCCTTCTTTGAACAGTCAATTGGATTCTTATCGTATATAATTGGCTATCTTTGGGAATTGTTAGCAACTTCATTTCTACAGTTAGTCATCAGTGAGAGCTAAATCATGAGTCCAGTGGTTAACTGATACAGATTATTTTCATCTGCAGGTTCGACAAGAAACTGAAAAACACATATGATCATCTACTCTTTAGCAGGTCCTGCCCTTAGTTAATGCTTAATCCTCGGTGCTGTTTGTGCAATAGTCATTAGCGATTCAATGCAGATTGGTTTACAAAGCTAATAGTAATTGGACTATCTTAATGCCTTTTAGGTTGCCCTTGGTTGAAGTAGATTTTTTCTTTTGTTTCTGCTTGATGTTATCTTACAGTATCTAGTAATATTGCTTTTTGGTTGTGTATTGAGTTTCATCTGTGCGTCTCCTTCTTTTACAGAAGTCCTCTATTGAGTGTGTACACTTACATGTATGTAACATGTAAGGTAAAGTTCTAATTTATTGACTCCCCGTTGGCTATTTTTCTCTCCTTGTTGAACGCATATATACTAAACCACATCATTTTTTTGTTTGCCTGTACCTTTAAATTCATTATTTCTACCCTACACCCTACCCTTGATTAGTGGGAAATAACAGAAACTTTTAAATTTTGACCTGGTAATGGTCAACTTTTGCTTAATATATTGCAAGCATGGGTAGCTGTGCTGGTTAGGCACCACATGAAGGAACTACCCTGTTATGTTTAAATATTTAGGAAAAAATTGATATTGCAGTTCATTGTATGCTTTTCTCTGTTAAATATGTTGGACAGTATATAAGTCGATGTCTATCTTTTTACCCAGTTTTCTTATTCAAAGTACAGACCAACTGCATTAACTGCATCTTTCTTTGATTATGCTAAAGTGGTTAATTCGTGATTCCTTGTTTTATGTAGGAATATTACAACCCTAACCAATCCATGCTGGAGTTAGTTTTTGCCCCTGCTGAAGAATGGATCTCATGCAGTGACTCAGAAATAATTGATGAGACATGACGGAGCTTGCTAAACTCTTTCCTGACGAAATTTCTGCTGATCGAAGCAAAGCAAAATGTGAATACCATGTTGTAAAAACACCAAGGTTAGATGGCCAACCTTTTAAACCTTTCTGTAAATTTCAAAGGTTCCAATCCTAGATTTATTTAACATAGTAAGTTTTTGTTGATGCAACAAATTATCTTCAATATCACTTGAATTTGTGACATCCGCACGGATTGGGAAAGAGAATTTCTGATCGGGTGTTGTGACATCCCACATTACTTGTGAAGTCTCTGATGTTAATAGCCAAAAAAAAAAAAAAAAAAAAAAACTGCACAGTTCTTTTAGTGCGAATAACTCTGAGAATTAAAAGTAGACTATCTTGTGAATTTTGAGTATGATAGATGGCATTAAGGCCAATCCCGATCGGAATGTCTTTGAGAAATTGATTTCATGGTGTTTTAAAATGCTGGAAGTTAAGGCAATTTGAGTGGAAATCGTATTGAGTTCTTGAGTACTGCATTTTAAATATTCGGTGGCCCTTTTTTATTTCCATGAGATACACATTTTCGCATGCATAACATAATTCATTACTTTTTGATATATATATACTTTGATTATATTATTTGCATATGTGATCAAATTAGAGTTTGACATGTTATATGTAGTGATAATTGATGGATATAGGGCTTGTAGTTGATTAAAGTGCTGCTTGAAGTCTATATCCAAGTTGGAAGTGAGTAAATATGATAATGTATTTGTATGGAACTGACTCCACAAACGACGCATGAGCCGACTCCAGGACCCTGCAGAGAAAGAACCAAAGCCGCAGGAGAAACAAGACAATTGTAAGCAACTAATTTGTGTTTCATAGTGCCAAAACGAGTTGAATTATGTGTTCTCAAATTGAATGCTCAAAAAGAAGGAATACTCACTTGTAATGCCAGCTAGGTGTAATGAATAGTAGTAGCATCCTTTCCCAGAATTGGTTCCCTTGGAGACTGTCGATGTGCCATTGACTGATCTCGAAACTGTGGAATCAAGAGACTCTATCACGTCCACTGTGGGATGAACATTTGCTGTCCTAAGAATGTTTTTTGTTGAATATTGGATTATGTATTTATTTATTTTAGTTGGTATTTATAGTTTATTGACTTATTTTGTTTGTTTATGTGTAATTGTGTATTAGTGATTTTGTATTTGTTTATTTTGGTTGGTATTTGTAGTTTTGTATTATATGTTATTATTTGTTTATGTGTTATTTGTTTATTTTAGTTCCTATTTGTTTATATTCTTAATTGAATTGAATTTAGAGTAGTTGATTTAGGGGGTGTAAATGTAAAAAATTAAAATTGCAGTAATTTTGGGGGTGTAATTGTCATAATTGAAAACTATTAGGGGTGAAACTGTAAAAACTAAAATCTGGAGAGAGAAAAAATACAGGTCCACCCGTGGGTCCATCCGTACCCATATAAGGTAAGGCACGAGTCCAACATTTTGGACCCGTATAACTCGACCCGTACCATACCCAGCCCACCCACCCGTTTTGCCAGGTCTAGTTAGAACCCACTCACTCAATCAATTTAGACAATGCAAAGATCAAACACTTAAGCAATAGAAATTAGAATACAGGGACAACAACTAGACACACCAAAACTGAAGAACTTATCTTTATATATATTAATAAAAGAAAAGGATAAAAGCTATACCAAGAAGGAATTAGCCAACCTCAATCCAAACATAAAAGAAAAATAACAAAACAGATAGAAAAAATTAAGAATCAGGTTGAACTTTGAGGGTCAGTATCCTCCCCTGTTTTCCTTTCCAATTTTTCGGATATCCCCCTTCCGTTTTTACCTCACTTTTGTTCTCTTTTCTATCTAACATAATTCTTCTCATATCCCACCTATTGATGCCATCTATCCACTCAATAATTCATTTTTAACACCTCACTCAGCCAAATCTTCTTGTAACAATCCCACAATCCCTTACTTGCCTCTCTTGGAATCCTATTGTACACCACAAATCTGATGGTCTCATCATTACCCTCCCCAAGAAGAGCCACTTGATAGTTGAGAGTGGTGAAGTCTTCCCATGTGTTTTCATAATGAGGCAGTCTGTGCCATTTGATAAGAACTTCGTGGTCTCCAATCAATAATCAACATATTTTCAATACTTCTTCAGGTTCCACATTAGAGTTCAAGTTCTCATCAGGTTGTCTGGTAGGGATTGGGTAGCAGGTGGAGGAAAATTAGCCTGCTTGAGTTGTGAGACATGAAATACATTATGGATGTGGGCTATTGGTGGTAGTGTTAGCTGGTAGGCGACTACACCTATCTTGTCGAAAATCACAAAGGGTCCATAATACCTTGGGCTCAACTTCTCATTAAATCTGGTGGCTAAGGAGCGGAAACGATAGGCTGGAGTTTCCAATAAACTAACTCGCCCACCTCAAAAGCTATTCCTTTCCTTTCCCATCAATACAGACTTGAATTCAAGTGATTTTAAGCCTTAACGAGGTTGCCCTTCAATTCTTGCAATCTTGTAATTGTTAGTTCATCTCATCTACCACAGAGTTGTTATCAATATCCTTCAAGAGAGTTGGTGAGTCTCAGCCATAGAGTGCCTTGAAAGGAGTCATTCTCGTAGAACTCCTGTAGGTAGTGTTGAACTAATATTATATCCAATATACCTATTTTGACCACTGTCGTGGCTGACCACTCACAAAACAATGAAGATAAGTTTCTAAGCATCTATTAACTGCCTCAGATTGGCCGTCTATCTAGGTATGATAGGCTGAACTCATATGAAGATGGGTACCGAATTGCCTAAACAACTCCTTTGAAAAATGACTCATAAACACACGATCATGATCTGAAACAATGGTCTACAAAAACCTATGTAGCTTTATGATTTCCTGCGCAAACAAGGCTACCACATCCTTTGCAGTGTAAGGGTTTTTGAGAGTGAGGAAATGGTTGTACTTTGCAAGTCGATTTGCAACAACTAAGATAGTATTAATATTCTGAGCTTAGGTCCCATTATAAAATCCACAGAGATATCTTTGCAAACTTGAGTGAGAATAGGGAGGGGTTGTAAAAGGCTTTTCTTAAGATCTTGTTGGATTGCCTTTTCTAACTCTTTCATCCTTGAAAAACATACTAAAAAAGGGTTGTTTGTTCTATTATTTCACCTCTCTTAGATAATGCATCAGCGGCTTGATTTTCAATCCCGGGTCGATATTGAATCTTAAAATTCAGCCCAATCAACTTGGTGATCCATTTTTGTTGATCTTCACCCATAGATCATTGGTCCATCAGGAAACGAATACTTTTTTTACCTATGCGGGCTGTGAAATGCCTTCCCATCAAGTAAAGCTTCCATTTTTTAACAGCCAAGACAATTTCCATTAATTCCATTACATAGATATATTCAACTTTTGACCTAAGGGATAAACCTTGACTAAAGAATGCTAAGGGTCATCCATCCTTCATCAACACTGCTCCAATCCCACTCCCTGAAGCATCAGTTTCTATACAAAAGTCTTATTTGACATGGCAAGTACCGAAACTGAAATCATTGCTTGTTTTAACTCTTCAAATGCTATTTTAGTCTCTGAATTCCAAGTAAAAGAGTCCTTCTTCAAAAGGATGATAGTGGACTTGCAATTTTCCCATATCTTTGAACAAACCGTCAAGAATACCACGTGAGCCCTAAAAATCCTCTGAAAGCTTTGATATCTTTCGATGTTGGCCAGTGTACCATACTCTCAATGCCCCAAGTACTCTAACTTCTCTCTACTGAATACACATTTCTTCTTGTTAGCCACAAGTTTGTGTTGCCTTAGATTCTGAAGAGTAATATGTGAGTATCTCATGTATGTCTCAAGATTCACACTATAGACTAGTATGTCATCAAAGAACACCAGAATGAATTTCCTTAAATATGGTCAGAAAATATCATTCATGAGAGCTTGAAAGGTAGACGGGGCATTTGTCAACCCGAAGGGCATTTGTCAACCAGGAACTCATAATGCCCTTCATGTGTACGAAAAGCCTTCTTGTAAATTTCTTCTTTTCTCACTTTGATTTGATGGTATCCCAACTTAAGATCTATCTTGGAGAACACTATTGTACCTCCCAATTCATCCAGTAATTCTTCTATGGCTGGTATCGGAAATTTGTCTAGAATTGTACTCTTGTTGAAGGCTTGGTAATCTATGCAAAGTTGCCAACCCCTATCATTCTTTTTTACTAACAAAACAGGGCTAGAGAAAGGGCTAATACTTGGTCAAATGATCCCAAACCTGAGCATTTCTCCCACTAAATTTTCAATCTTATTCTTTTGGTAATACGGATAACAGTAAAGGCGTAAATTGTAGGAGGTAGGGTGTCGGGTTCAACCAGATGCATGGTCTTGTGATCTCACCGGTGGTAATTCCGTAAGTGGAGTAAAAATAGAATCAAAATTGCGTGATAAAATACTCACTTGAGGATCCATGCTAACTTCATCTTCATGTTGCATCTGAAGCTGTCCAAATTCAACGAAACACCCCTGACCTTCATTTTGTAGGGTCTTGATCATCGCCTTCAAAGAAACCAAGGTCTTGCACAAGGATGGATCACCCACCACCTTCACCTTTTCTGTCCCCAACCTAAACTTCATGACATGTTTCCTCCAATCAGTAGTTTTCTTACCTAAAGTTTCAAGCTAAGCAATTCCCAAGATCACTTCTCCGCTACCCATTTGAAAAGGGAAAAAACTCTGAACAATTGTAACTCCTTGAATCTCTAAACAAACCTCTTGACACTAACCTTCACTTCGAACCTTATATCTGTCTCATACTCGGACCCCAAACAATTTTGTCTGTGTTACTGGAAGAGACAATTTGTCAATGATATCTTTGCAGATAAAATTATGGAAGCTTCACTATCAATCAATACAATCACTTCTCTGTCGTTAATCTGCCCCCTAACTTCAATGTTTTCGATCCGTTGATACCCACTATTAAACTTAGGGAGAGCTCAACAGAGTTCTGTTGTGGTGTCGATACCTCCTCTTTGCTTTCTTTCTTTTCACTCATTTCCTAATCATTCTCCTCATCAACCAAAATAACTTGGAATTGTTTTTCTCCACATCTGTGCCCTGGTGCGAACTTGGCATCACACTTGAAACATATACCCTGCCCTTTCTTCCACTGAATTTCAGCATCTGTCATGTGCTCAGGGGCGGACCCAGGCCCCTTGAGGGTAGGCCCAGGCCTGCCCTCAGATTTTAAAAAAAAATTGCAAAGTTTTTTTTGATTTTTTTTGGAAGATTAAAAAAATAAATAAAAGGTTAAAAACTGAAAAGTTAGCTTTCGTCTTTTCTCATTCAGCTTTTTCTTTCCCAGTTCCCAAACTCCCTTTTTACATCTCAACCTAGAAATTAAAAAACCCCCCTTTCAACTTCTTGATCTGCGTGACTGGTCTCCTGAAGCGCCTGAACTCTGAAGGTTAGTAATTAATATTTCCTTATTTAATGATATCTACCCACTTTTTTAAATCTTATCAATGCCTTTAGAGTATTGGGTTTGGTGTTTGGGTGAAAATTTTAGTAGTGGTGGTCCGGGTGGATCCATTTTAGTGAGGCAAATAAATAACTACTACTTTTGAAGAATTTTATTGATGCCTTTAAAGTATTGGGTCTGGCGTTTGGACGAAATATTTTAGCAACGGTGGACCCAGTTTTAGTAGACACAATAATAACTACTCTTTTGAAGAAAATCTTATTGATGCCTTTAGAGTATTGGTTTGGCGTTTGGGTGAAAAATTTTAGCAGTGGCGGACCCAGTTTTAGACTTTTAGTGAGACAAATATAAGTTAAAGAATTTTTTTCAATTATCTTTGACTTTGTTTCCTTACTCTTGTTTCAAACTGTCTTATGTAATAAATATTTGAATGTATTATTATGTGACATATAACAATTTTGACATGGTGTTAACGTGTGTTAAATAGATGTGTTAAATTAAAATATGTCTTATGTATCATGTATCATGAATTTAATATATCATGGTTTGTTCATGTATCTTATTCAAGAGAAAATTAAGTTGCTAAATAATTAGTTTTTTTTTTTTTTTAATAGGAACTCTTTGTCTCTTATTTTTGGGATCCCACTTTGGTATAATTCATTATATGTTTATTGGATTTGAAATCCAAAGCATTAACAAATAAGATTATGATTCCAATTATTTCAAGACTGAAGAAAAGTCCAGCAAAAATGTTGATGGAGACTCACTGATATTGAGGTTAATCAACCCCATTAGAAGAAGAAACCCCACAACACAAACAACACCAAGAAAAAGAAGCTCAACGTTCATCGGGGTGTTCAATTTAGATGAGCTTGAAACTGACCCAGGATTGAGGATACCAATTAATGAGCTTTGTTGTACTGACAAACAAAAAGAGGAAGTTCGAAGAGCATACTTGTTGAAAGGTCCTTGCCAACCTAAAGATCATAACTTTCCTTTCACTCCTTTTGGAGATAAAAAACGTAGGTTTACATCAGAGTGGTACAAAGAAGGTTCATGTGGATGGAATATAGTGTGGCAAAAGATGCATCTCTGTTTGAATTGTTATCTTTTCAAACCCGATTATGGTGACCAAGCAGGTGGTGAAGTTTTTGTGAATAAGGGATATAATAACTGGAAAGATAAAGCAAAAGTGAAAAAACATGTGTGTGATCATTCTAGTACTCATAACCAATGTCATGCCAAGTGTGTGATTTGATGAACCAAAGGCAACACATCGATGTAAATCTTGGTTGCGTGTCGAAAAAGGGCAAATTGGATTATCGTATTCGCTTGAATGCATCAATTGATTGCATTAGATTTCTTTTACATCAAGGATAGCATTTCGTGGTCTGACGAGTCAGTTGAATCTGAAAATCAAGGTAACTTTATGGAACTATTGAAGTTTCTATCCAATCACATGACGACATAAAGAAAGTTGTGCTGGGAAATGCTCCGAAAAACCATCAAATGACGGCCCCTAAAATCCAGAGGCAACTAACTAGTTTTGTGCTCATTTAACAACCAAGAAAATTATTGCAGAAATTGTGAGAGTAAACAACCATTTTCTTTACTGGTTGATGAATCTTGTGATGTGGCAGTGAAAGAACAAATGCTATTGTTTTTCGCTATGTGGCAAAATGGGTTGTGTTATTGAACGTTTATTGGTTGTGCATGTTAAGAATACTTCTGCAAAGTCTTTGAAAACTGCAATAGATGCCTTTTTTGTAAAGTATGGATTGAGTTTGACAAGTTTACGGGGCCAAGGTTACGATGGAGCAAGCAATATGAGGGGTGAGTTCAATGGTTTGAAGACTTTAATATTGAAGAAAATAAATTTGCTTTCTACATTCATTGTTTCTCTCATCAGCTCCAATTGGCGCTAGTCAAAGTTGTAAGTAAACATTCAGCATTGGGTGAATTTTTTCAAACTCTTTCTATGTTATCAAACACTGTGGCAGCATCTTGCAACGCAGAGATCTTCTACGTGACAATCAGTATGAATATGTGAATCTTTGATTTCTAATGGTGATATTCAGCGAGACGCGGTTTGAATCAGAATGTACTATTAACGACCAGGAGATACACGTGGGGTTCACACATAGGACATTCTAGTGTCATAAACTTATTTTCTTCTGTTTTGGTTGTGCTCAGAGTGATTGAGATTGAAGGAGATGATTGGCAAACAAAAGTCAAGCAAGGAGTTTATTACGTCATGAAATTTTGAATTCGTCTTTTTGTTATTCTTGATGAAGAAAGTATTGGGAACACATATGAACTGTCACAAGCATTACAAAGAAAAGATCAAGATCTCCTTAATCCATGCAGTTTGTACAAATTTCGAAGCGTCGTTTGCATAAATTGAGAAATGAAGACACTTGCTTCGACATATTGTTGAAAGAAGCTTATGATCTGTGTAAAGATAATGACATACCAATCCCGAGAACATGGAAATAATTTTGGGAGGACAAAACGAGGGATTGCGCCAATTACGAATAAACATCATTTGGTGGAATTGATGTACACAGTTTTAGATAACTTCAAGAAGAACTCAATAATCGTTTTGATGAAGTAAACATGGGGTTGCTTCAGTGTATGGCATCTCTTGATCCAAGTAACTCTTTTGCTGCATTTAATAAAGACAGATTACTTGAGTTTGCAAAGTTCTATCCTGTCGATTTCCTCACCACGATATTTGGTTGCTCGATAATCAACTTGAAAATTATTATGAGGATGTTGCACCAATCCAATTTCACTCATGTTGATGGGATTGCCGATCTTGCAAAAAAAATGGTTGAGTTTAAGAAGGATGTTGCTTATAACAAAGTTTTCTTGCTATTAAATTAGCACTGGTTTTGCCTGTGGCTACTGCAACAGTTGAAAGGGTGTTCTCTGCAATGAATCTTGTTAAGAATACTTTGCGTAATCGAATGGGACGAGTGGATGAACAATTGCTTATAGTTTTACATTGAAAAGGAAGTTTTTGCACAATTCAAAATGAAGATATCATTGAACATTTTCAGAACATAAAGCAAAAAATCGTGTTAAATTGAAGATCTTCAGGTATACTATTCTAACTTGGCTTTCATCTTTAAATAATAAATATTCATATTATTTAGATCTTTAGGTATACCATTCTAACTTGATTTTTGGGTCAATATGCAGAGGATGTGTGGATCTTTAATATAGACGGTTGAGTTAGAATGTTAACGTCTAGATCTGGATTTAGAGTGATCGTAATCCATCTCTTTGTAAACCTTTGTGTATCTTACTTTTGTTAGAGTTGTAATTGAGCTCTAAATTTGTGTAGAATATTTTTGGTTGATTTGTAGTTATTGTAAACTCTTTTGATTATATTGGATTTAAGTGGGTCGTTAGATTCCTGTGGTTTTTTATCTCCTCATATTGAAGAGATTTTTCCACGTAAAAATTTTCTTGTGTTTCCCTGTAAATTATTTTCTTATGTTTTCACTACTTGATTGGCAAATACTGACGGAGTGATGGGGCCCCCCCTGGGTAAAAATCCTGGGTCCGCCACTGCATGTGCTTGAAGGGGAAATCTCGTTAGAAAAATGGGTTGGAGTCGGAAGACAGCAGCATGGGTGTACTATTACTCTGATAACCTACTGTTAAAATAGTGTTGGACTGACAGTCATCCCAAGATCGACAGTTCCCCAAAGGTTGGCTGAAATATCGCTGTTGCTCGTTGGTGGGAGAAGGTCTGACGTGATTCTGATTTTGATTTAAGGGTGACTATGTCCTAGACCCGAATTCTGATGATCCATGTATTTGGCCCGACCCAAATCCAGCTAAATTAAACCCCCGGCCCAATCCAACATCCATTGATACAAACCCATGCCCATTAGGCCCCAACATTTTACCAAGCCTTCCTAGTCAAGCCCATAGGTCCTCCAAAGCCCAATTTCTTTCCTCCACTCTTTGGGACAAGTCCAAAAGCTGGACTAAGGAATCAGGTTGGGCCAATTTAATCTCGGCTTGTATGCCTTCAACCCATTAAGGAAGGCAGCCATTAAAATCTCTTCCTTCTCTTCCACCAGAGATGTCATGACTGCTTCAAATCGCCGCTGGTAGTCTTCCACGGGGCCTGTCTGTTGGATTCCCATTAGAGTTTCATATGGACTCCCTTTTTGAGCCACTAAATCGATGGAGAACAGCCAACTTGAAAGCTGGCCATGTCACCACTGGAGCTTTCCCCTCCATCCACTGGTACCAGTTGATGGCGTTGCCTTCAATGCACAGTACTACCATTGTCAACTTCACAATTTCTCTTATTTCGTTGACAGTGAAATAGCGTTCGATTCTAAATAACCACCCATAAGGATCGTCGCAAGAAAAAACCAATAACTCTAACTTGCGGCCACTGAATTCTCCCCTGATGGTGTTTTTGACATTACTAGATTCTCCCTGATATTGATTCCGATTTTCTAACTCAGTCTAACCGCCCCAGTTTTCCAATCCATTCAGACCACGCTGATTTTGACTGTTACCCGTCTCTGGAGTTTTTGGCACCTCAGTCGATTTGCCCTTCTCTTCTCTTTTGACTTCTTCTTCCTCTTTCCATCTCATCCAGCCTTGCAATTCCGTTAAGCAATCCCTGATGGTACTCATGTCCACCCCAATCTTAGCTATCTCTCTTTCCATATTATCAACTCTTGCCTCCATTCTCGTACTAACCATTCCCTAGTTCACCTCACTCTGATACCAATTTGTTGGAACCCACTCACTCAATCAATTTAGACAATGCAAAGATCAAACACTTTAAACAACAAAAATTAGAATATAAGGATAACAACTAGACACACCAGAACTGAGGAATTTATCTTTATATATATTAATAAAAGAAGAGGATAAAAGCTATACCATGAAGGCATTAGCCAACCTCAATCCAAACATAAAATAAAAATAACAAAGCAAACAGAAAAAGATTAAGAACCGGGCTGAACATAGCTAATTTTTAACACCTCACTCAGCCGAATCTTCTTGCACAATCTTGTAATCCCCTACTTGCCTCTCTTGGACTTTCTATTGTACACCACAAATCTGATGGTCTCATTAGTGTGCAATGGGAATATGCTAATATAACTTATCTGCAGGGTTTAATAGGGAGACTATCAAATATAAGAACATTAGCTTCACTGTGTGGGATGTCGGGGGTCAGGACAAGGTATGAACTTCTAAAATTTCTTTGCATTGAACGTGTGTCAATTGAATATCCATGCATCAGTCTTATCAGCAAGCTTAAGTTTGCTAATTGGATTATTGACACTCTTAAGTCCATCATAAAGACTTTGTTAGTGGAGTTTTATTCATGTAATGGTTGAACAATGATGTTTGCTTTTGCCATGGATTCATCCCTTGTGGAGGCACTATTTCTAGAATACTCGGGGTCTCATTTTTGTGGTGGATAGCAATGACAAAGACTGTATTGTTGAGGCAAGGGATGAACTGCATAGGATGTTGAATGAGGTATATCAGTTGGTAGTCTAGCTGGTGGAGTTAAATATGGTTTGTAGGCTTTCCTCTATGTTGCTTGAAGTAGTGGTCAACCTAATGGTTACACGTTATTCAAATAAAAAGATGATGTCAAAATTCATTAAATGCTTGGCAATTAAATGGTAATCTGATCTGGTGATGCTAGCAACTACTTTTATTTTAATCTGTCATTGCTTGGTTCTAGCATGGTGTGATAACCAGTGTCACAGTTGTTAAAGATGTAACAGTCCAAAGATTTAGTATAATAGAATTACAATCTGTGGAATAGATGTATTATAAATGAAGACGTGAAAGCAAAACTATCAATAAAGTGAGTTTGTTTTGGTCTTCTGGGTACACTAGATGTTTTCAACGATTTTCACTTTATATGTCCAATATAAAAAGATATGCTAGATGGACGACTTGTATATTTTTGCCAAGCCATTGGCTTGTTTAGCCATTGTCTACTTGTTCATTTTCCTTTTTGTTCCAGAGGCTCATGGACCCATGGGCTACTCGGCAAGATACATCCCTCTCCATCTTTACACAACAATATTTATTTGCCTTACTAATCTAGCTAGCATCCTCTGAGTTTAAATCATTTTAATAGTTATTTGACCTTAAGCTCATTGGTTTCAGGATGAGTTGCGAGATGTTGTCTTGTTGGTATTCGCTAACAAACAAGATCTTTCCAAATGCAATGAATGCTGCTGAGATTACTGATAAACTCAGCCTCCACTCCCTCAGGCAGTATCATTGGTAAAATTGGTCGCTTTTTGCTATTATTTTTTCAGCGTCATGTTTTGGTGGGTTCTGTTAGAATGAAGTAGCCAAATAGGAAAACGGTGTCGTCTAGGCCTTCATGCAATATTTGCTTAAATACTCATCACGTGTACTCTAAAAAGCTAGTTAGAAAAGAAAGCAATTTCAGTTTTGCTTCCTCCGTTTTTCTCCGCATTGTTTTTCTTGTTCTTGATTCAAGAAACTTCTTCTTTATTCTTTCAGGTTCTAATATGCTTCTATTTTTTCAGGTACATCCAAAGTACCCTTTGCAACCTCTGGTGAGGGTCTTTATGAAGGTCTGGATTGTCTCTCCAACAACATTGCTAACAAGGTGAAAAGCATCCCATTTTTCAATTTTTCTACAATTTGAGGGAACCACACTGTGCTCAGTAGAATTTCTAAATTTTAAAGTATGTCAATCCAACAGCATAAACCTGGCCTCCATTTTTGGTCACTCAAATTCACTACATTGCGTTTTTTACCATCATAGAATTTGATCCCTATGCATTTTTTTATGCCTTGCCACTATATTCATGTTTTGCTGTTATGTTTTTTCTGTTCTGAGTTTCTCTATTTTTCTTGAATTGTAGGCATGAAGCCATTAAAGACATTTTGCGGACTGGCAATTTTGGATGTAGGGGTGAATATTATCTTTTTTTTTTTTTTTTTTTTTAAAAAAATTTCTTTTTGCTTGATATAGTTGGATTGATGTTTTGTCATTTTTGTTTTTAGGACCCCTTTTTGAATTTTTTTTTCTTTCATTGTGCTTATGTTGGAGTAAGGTGACCTATTTGGTTATTGAACAAAGCAGTTCATCACTAACGACTGAAAACTTTTTGTATTTTGGGTCTTGGTGCCACTATTATGGAATATGAAGGTCCCGATGTATGGGTGACCGTGGACGTGGTGTTTGATGGGAGCACATATCTCCCATTTCCAGATGAAGAAGAATTTTTGGTGAAGGTAAGCGATGGGATTGGCCATCGTCTACTTTGGCTGGAGGAACTTATAATATGAGCAGCAGATATGGTAAAGACTTCAATCATCGACTAACTTGTTCTAAATTAGCTGTTTTTTATTCATCTTTTTATGTTCTTAATACTGACTTGTTTTGTAACGTCTATTCGGCTTTTGAGAAAGTTGGTGAGAAGAAGTATGCAACTCCAAAAAAAGTGTCTAAGAAATCGGAATTTGTGTGCAACAAGGTAGATAATGATATAGAGATTGAGGACATTGACCCATTGGGTAATGAATTAGGAATCACACCCGTTAAGCTGGAGACCCAACAGATGAAGGTGGACAAGAAGCACACAAGTGGTATCTTCATTCATTCCGCCCGTAAGGTGTCCAAAAAAAGGGGTTAATATCACATGACAAAAGTATTGGTGTGTAGAATAGTTATTATCAATAGCAATTAAATTTCTATTGTAATAGTATTTTACCTTTTGAATAATGCTTAATTTCGAATTAATTATGTAGGGACTGGTTCAACGGGGAAGCGTTGAATGTGGGTTTTACATAATGAGATACATGAGAATATAGTTGAGAATGGGTTGGCAGTAATAAAAAAAAAATGTAATTTTTTTTTTTTTTGGAATTATAATAAGATATAGTTGATATTTGTTGGTTAGTTTTATTGTGTTTACTATCCATTTGGATTTCTATAAGTGTTAATATTGGTTTATTATATAATGATTAAGGGGTTTTGAGAATATCATACATGAGTATTGAAACACATATCTATAGCATGTCCTTAGCCTGAGTAAGAACTATGCTTAGGCTACTTGTAATGGAGAAAATAATTATTGTCATGTGTTTGTAAGGATAGTGAATCAAATGCAATCTAAATGTTATGCTTATAGTACAATGTAATTTATGCATTGCTGATGGGTGGCATGTTGTTTTTTTATGAAGCTGTTGCGTCTTGTTGGTCTTCTACTATGTGTTTTTATCATATATGTTCTGTAGTTGACTTACTAATTGCCTGATTACTGGAGATATCATTTGATGGTTTTGCTACTAGACTATAGGTAGATATTAGATATTAGATGGTTTGTTTTGGTAGTTACTACTACTGAAGTTTAGCTAGTTGTTGCTGGTTGACAACCATTTCAACTAGTTTTCTGCCCTTTTTTCAACAAAACTAAAATAAAAAATCACCCTAAAACTATTTCTAGCCATCCCCAACCTTGATTCAGTGATCTTGGTCAGATTTTGCCGCATTCCCGTCATTTTCATCAACTCGCCACAGCAGCTGTTCTAGGCCCGATCTGGCCTAATTCTAGCATCGCTCGACCTCCTTGACACCACAATTAGCATCACCTTGAGCTCCATGACAAAACCTTTCCATTTTCAGTCCTAGTGCACCTACCGTGAGTCGCTCACTGTCCACCTCTTGTTCGCGCTGATTCTGTCCCAAATTCCGGCAGCTTCCAACACCAACCATCCCATCTTACACCACCATAAGCATCAACTTCATCTCCACATCAAAGCCCACATCATCCCGATCTTCGATTAGCAGTCCATCGTCGCCACTGCCACTAGTTTCCTACCCAGATCGCTAGGATGTGTTTGCTAAATTTTAAACCTAAAGGGCCTTTTGGAAATTTTCCAAATGTGTGTTTGCTAGATTTCAAACTAGGATCAAATTAAAATCATGAATTAAATGGAAATCCTTGTAACCCATAAACCGAACGTAATATAATTTAAAAAAATAAAAAAATTGATCATATTATTAAAGTTACATTTGTCAAATCACAAATAGAAAATATTCTAGGATATAACTACATGTATATGATTTTTGGTCTACAAGCTTAGGCTTCAAAGTAAAATTGGGAAACTGGAGCATGGACAAATTGTAACTTTGTACACTGTTACAATTGACAAAGTTGATCTTCTTTATCACATGTATTTAATTTTTTTTTCTAAAATTTCATCATCTAAACTAAAACTACTTTTCATGACACAAGTCAGCTATATTAATTCATAATTGTCTCAAAATAAATGTGGCCCAATTTCGGATTTTTATTAATTGACTAACAATAAACACTAGCAATCTGGCTTAATTGGATGCATTTTCTTATGCTTCACAGTATAAGAACATAATTTCAAAAATTTAAATAATGAAGGGTTACATCTAATTTAGCACGGTAATAATCAACGATTTTTTGCCAAATAGCTTAGATTTGAAAGTAGAATGAAAATACTAAAACGCACGTAAATTTTAGGAAGCAACCTTATATTATTGCTGCTGTTTATTATCACATATGTAGCTCTCACAAATTTAGTTTGTGAGAAGCTACTAGCACAACATGAGACGCATGACAACTAAATTATTTATTATCTAGAAACTTTTAGTTTTGCAAACGCCCCATCGTTGATTATCCTCATGCTTACTTAACTATTGGGCGAATGACGATTTTTTGAACGACAAGTCCTTTCTTGGTTTGGCTACCACTCTCCGACAGAGAGATTTCCATGGAGCCCTCCATATCATCAGAAGTCTTAAATGCACCAATACATATCTGTTTCCATTCATTTTTTGTCATTTTACTCAAATCTTCTTTTCTAGTCTGCTCACTGCCATCGGGGATGACGAGGCTCAGGGTCACCTGGTGACCTTGATCAAATCCTTCCGATTTCTTCTTCATCATTAAGACAAATGCGACTTCGTAATGAGTGTTTGGAGAGAGCAGTTCAGTTTCGAATTGCGCTTTTAAACTAAGACTGCCAAAAGAGAATAATAAATAACCTTCAATCATATGTAGAGCTACGGTGTAACAACAAAATATAAATATATCTGCATACTCATCGTCTTTCATGAAAGTCCAGTTCCAACAGTTTTTTTCATCTCCGGAAGTGATGTCCATACCCCTTGCATAAATCCAGAAGGTGTTCTTTGAAGTCTCACAGTCAGCCAAAAACCTCTGCAATAATAATATGATATAACTGATATCATTGAACTTATTTGCTACCAAACAATTTTAAATAAAAGTAATCATGAAGATGTTACAAAAAGATTTATTATACTGTTTTTAAGATATTGCTTACCATTTTCTGGTTGTCCATGGAAATTCCTCCAACAAGGTGATTTTTCAGCTTGTCCGAGGACTTATCCACCTTTGAGTCTGCCCTTTTAAGAATGGCATCAAAGTTGTGTGGGAGGTTAATTGGACCAGAAGCCATCTCGTGATCACTCTTCTTTTTCTTACTACTTCTTTCTGATGATTTATATGCTCGTTGCCCATGCGAACCTAGAATTTATAGGATACGATAATGAAATTAATTAGTAGTCTACTACAATTATTAACCCTAATTGAAATCTTGTTCTAAGAAAAGAAAAAATGTATATATTCTGTGATAAGATGTATATTAGATTATTCCTTCAACAAAATGACAAGATTTGCTTTATTGTCATGAATGTCTTATTGAAACATGTTAAGTTGTTTAAAAGTATATATGAGATTCTCTATCCATCTGTAGATCACAAGTGTATATTAGATTATTACTTCCACAAAATGAAGAGATGTGCTTCATCATCATGAGCGTCTTATTGGAACACACTAAGTTATTTAAAAGTATATATGAGATTCTCTATCTACCTATAGAATTGTATACACTAGTGATGGTTCAATCATAATATCTGAAATGTTCAACATTCGATAACACTAATAGAGATTTTTATTTTAATTATTTTTTATGCTATTTAACCCTCTATTTAGACTTTTACAATAAAATATGAGAATTCAGAATCTCAAAATGAAGAAAACTTTAGTTCTAATTGATAAACCAAAAAGTTGATTCCCAATATCTTATCGTAATATACATAGTAGGATCAATGTTTCTTTATGCAACATAAATATTATTCTTATCCGATTCAGATTTTTAGCTCTCATTTAATTTAGGAGAATTGCTGAAAAGTTTACGTGATTCTCTTCATCTTAATCATAAAAAGATATTCCTTGTAATGGGCATCTTGAGTGTCTATACAAAGAAGATAAATCAGATACTCAATATGTGATCTGTCTTAGGTAAGTATGGACCAGGTTTTCTAATATAAATGAAGGATTAGTTGGCTGCTTATGTAAGAGGCAACTAAATTGGCTCAAACTAGCAAGAAGTATTCAATTAGGATTCAAATAAAACGATCAACCCATTATTCGTTTTGATCAACTTGAGTAAATGCCATTCACACAAATCAAAATAATTTCTTTAGCCCAACAAAAATAATGAGAATTGACATCATCAAACATGAGATCTTTCATATTATTTGTTAGTTTAATTTCTTTAGGTATAACACGAAGTTTTTTAATTCATGCATTTTGAGCTTTCTTTGCTTCTTAATTTCTTAGTTTCTATGTTTTAATATTTTTCTTATTGCGGGATAAAGCATGGTAGGGAAGGTGTTGTGTAATATGGCATACGTTTGGGCCTACTTAGAATTTCAGATACTTTAAGGGAGGTACATGGTTTAAAGCATTTGGGAATAAGCCAAGGTTTAAAAGTAGGATCGAGAAACTGGATCAATTATAAGTTGTAACTGTATATGACCATTTTGGCATTGCAATATTAATGCTAAATAATAATCATTGTCGCATATGAATATAAAACTTTTAATCATTCTTTCCCAACTTGCCAAGGTGTTCGAAAGGATCGATGTACACATTAACACCAACTTTTCATTTTTGTTTTCTATTTAGGGCTCCACGAGGACTACTAGTATTAAAAATAATTCTACATATATAAAATTGGGATCCAAAGATGAATCTCAACTAATGTAATTGATGATATGTTAATATTGTATTACCTACCGTGAAGGTGGTAATGACAAATCAGTCACATCACTTGAAATATAAAGGTTGATTTAAACTTCGTGTTTAATCCTCGTCCTCGGGATGGGGCAAGGGTGGGTGATGCCTTTCCCCCGGCCCGCCCCATATATAATATATAATATATATTTACTTTTCACTAATACTCTTATATTTCACCTAATTGCACAATTATCCTATCTATATAAACCCATATTTTTGTAATTTCCCTCACCCTAAACAATTGAACAAGAACAACCCCTGACCCATATTTATGTATAATTAATTATGTTTAAATGATTAATTTAAGTGTTTATCATGTGAACGAGAATTAACTATTGTGTTTGGTAATGCTCAAATTAATTTATGTTTGTATAAAATTAACGGGACAGGGATGGGCCTTTAACATTCCCCTTTGGGGCGGGGAAAGGAAATTCCTGTCATCCCCGTAACGGGGATGGGGCGGGGGTGGAGAATGATTTTGAGGGTGGGGATGGGTACGGTGAATGAGATCCCCGCCCCGCCCCATTACCATGCCTAGGATTCTGAGTTAGTGGGTTCAAAACATCAAAATTAGTAAATTTACAATAAAATATATACTGAAGTAATAAGCATAAAAAATATAATTTTATAATTTACATATACCAAATTATCAATTCTATAATTGTTTTCGACGATTTTAACTGAAAACGTTACATAATTGCTTCATTGACAATTTCATCAAATATCATTCTCGTATTATATGTAATAAGACAATCATTTAACAATTGATCTCTCATTCGATTCCGTAGTCGATTTTTCACAATCTTCATCGTAGAAAATACTCTTTCAACACTTGTAGTTACAACGGGTAATATCAATGCTAATTTCATATCTAAAAAGATAACAACACAAACAAAAACACCCTCCTTTTCTGCACTATACTCCAACCAATTTGTATGTTCTCTAAATCAAATGGGATTAAAACAATACATTAAATTCTCAATTGCTCGCTTTTTAAAATTATGATCGTGTGGTTAGCAAGGTCATTTTTGCAACTATATATTTCTCACTTTGTCTCTATCATTAGGATGATATTCTAAAATTTTAATCCCCATTCCAGGATCTGCAGGAAGACTAATCAAGTTAAGCTTAATGTATGTTTGTCTTGAACTAGATTCCATAGGCTCATTGTGAATATTATCGTGACGTCTTATGTTCTGTTCATTTGATGATTTCTCATTAAAAAACTTTCTTTTGATCAAAAACTTGTCCATAACTAAAAAAATAAAAGAATTTTTATTATCAAAAATATTATTTATTCCCGATTACAATTAAAAAACAACGCAAATTTATCAAGATTTAACTCATAACTTAGGTTTTTCATATAATTTCGACTAACCTAATAAAATTCAACTCATAAACCCATAAAAACTCATCAAATCTAGCTCTAAATATCAAGCAATTAACCAATATATCAAAATTAAACCTAATCCCAAAATCTCTATAACTTAGGGTTTCATCGATTCTTTAAACCATATTCAAAATTAACTCAATAACTAACCAAAATTTATCAAATTCAACTTAAAACACCAATTAATTAACCCATACCTTAACATAAACAAGATTAAATCAAAACTCACATCAAAATCTAAGAATTATTTCAAACTCATTTATTAAACTTAACAAAAACCCATAACTCATAATCTTAAGCTAAAAGAAAAGAATTAATTTTTAAGTAAAAAAATAAAAACAAAATTAGTATCATCTCACATTGTAATCCAAAAGAGTAGTCTTTCTTGAGTATTCAATCAAAGGAAAAATATAATAAGAGAGTAAAAAAGGGAAAAAAGAAAGAAGAAAAGTTTAAAAAATATTAATTAATAATTTATTTTATAAGGTCAACATGAAGTTAATTAGGGGTTAAAATTGTAAAATCTATAAATTATTAATACTTTTTTAAAATTTTTGAAAAGTTATGTAGGTTCAATTGAACCCACAAGCCACTATGTGGCTACATGCTTGGTATATATATGCTAAATTTATTCTAGAGATGAGTATGAATCATATGGTACATCAGTTTCATCAATGACTTCAAATTATAATACGATTTATAATTTTCGTCATTATTTCGTAGAAATATCCTGACCAAACCTAAAGATGCAAATGAAAACAAAACATTATCATCGTACGGGAGTAATACGTAAAAATCCTACATATCGATAATTTTTGTAGGCTATTGAGCCCTTTATGTGGGCTTCTTGAATTCAATATATACCAAGATTATTCATACAAAAAATATTTCGACATCAAAGTTGTTATACTAATTGCCAAAACGTGATTCTAATTGCTAAAACATTAACATGATTCTTTCTTTCTAATCAGTATCTTGAATGTCTGTACAAAGATGACAAATCAGAGGCTCAATAGGTGATCTGTCTTAGGTAAGTATGGACCAGATTGTCTAATATCAACGGAAGATTAGTTGACAACTAAATTGGCTTAAACCAGCAAGAAGTATTCAATTAAGATTCAAATAAAACCATCAACCCATTATTCTTTTTGATCAAGTTGAGTAAATACTATTCAAACCAATCAAATTAATTTCTTTAGCCCAACTAAAATTATGAGAATTCACATTATCAAACATGGGAGCTTTTATATTATTTGTTAGTTTAATTTCTTCAGTAATAAGTAATAACACGAAGTTTTTTGTTCATGCATTTTGAACTTTCTTTGCTTCTTAATTTGTTAGTTTCTATGTTTTAATCATTTCTTGTTGAGGGACTACTAGACCTAGCAAAACAGGTAGGTGGGCTAGGTACGAACAAGTACGGATCCTACTGGTATAGGCCCAAAACGGGTTAATCTAAATGGGCCTACAATATTGTATCCATGCCATACCCTATACAGGTACGAGTGAACCCACGGGTACTCGCATTATTCATTCCAATTTTCAATTCTTGCAATTACACCCCCAAAAGCACTATGAATTTATACATTTTTTAAACATACAATGAATTCAACTTAGCTTTTCACGAATGATAATTTTGATTGTGAGGTTTTAACTTGTCCACTGCCTTGAAAAGCTAACATTTAAAACATGAAAATATGCACCTGAAATCTTTTCACTTATCACCTTAAGTAGAAGAAAACATCTCAACCCTCAAGTGAAAGTAGAAAACAATCTACAGCAAATCACAGCCATAAAAACTTCCATTTCTAGTTCCTACTTACATCTGAATTAATAATGTACAAAAACAAAAACACCCACATAAAATATTAAAAACATTGAAGCCGCATAAATCTTCCACATAAATCATCACAGCTTATGAAACGTTGTATAGATAAGATAATCATATAAATGTGTGCGTCGAACCCCCTTTAGTTTCGGATATAGCCGTGAACCTCCTGTCATATGTTAATCGTTAATACTTTTTTTTTTGGGTAACTAGTAATTCAACAAAGAATAAAGAATATACAACTAAACAGGGACCCCTACCCGGAATGTCCCTTGGAGAGACCACAAGGGACCTAAAGAGCAAGGATGAACAATCTTATACATCGCAACACCAACTCCAGACCAGAAAAAATAATGGTTAAAAGAGCCTATGCAAATGGCCTCCAAAAGAGCAGATCACACAACCAACAAAACAAGAGGAAAAGTCCCCACAAGAAGGACCTGCAGCAGACATCCCCAAACATCCCCACAAAGCACCACCAAACAGCCCAGCCAACACAAAAATATCCCCACAAGATGGGACTGCAGCAACCACCAGCCCCTAGAACAAACTTGCAGAAAACACAAAGCAGCCCACGGAAGACCACTTTGCCCAGAACACCAAAAACAACAGCCACTACAGCAGGCCAGCCAAGCAGCAAGCAACCCAAAAGAGGGACTGCAGCAACCAGAATCCCATAAGCAAAGACCTGCAGAAGCCAAACACAACCCAGCAGCGGACTTCCAGCAACCAGTATGCACACCCAGCCAATCATTAAACTTTTCCGTTAATTTAAATATATAAAGGGTAAAAGATTAATTAAAGGTGATTTAATAATCTAAGATTCTTTTAATTGAAGGAAAATAATTAAATTCTAATTGATCATCTCTCCTCCTCACTTCTCTTTCTTGCCCCTTCTGGTTTTCAGTTGAAAGCAAAAGTCCAGCCTTTTTAATTCACTTTTTTACATACTAATTATAAAAAAAAAAAAAAAAAAAAAAATCAACACAAACAAATTTTCCATATCTAAGTGAATTCAAAATTAAAACAACCTAACCAGCCACCAAATACAAATCTGTAACAATTGAAAAATAGCAAAACTCAAGATCACTACAATCCTAGCAAACTCAAGTTTAATAGAACCCATTTTTTAAACAGAATCAATTTAGACCCAATCATGGTTGTTAGTATCCTACGATACCCGATACGTATCATACGATACAATTTGATACAGGTCGCCAACCATACGTATCAGAGAGTATCCTAAACCTTTCGATACGTTGACATGTATTCTACGATACGATACGTATCCGTTCGTATTCTTAAAAATATCGATACGATTTTAACCCAAACCAATACAATCCATCCGCTTCCTTTTTTCATCCATCATTAAATAAATAATTAAGAAAAAGCAAACCCATAACCACCAGCAACCGCCCTTGGCCAAGGTGACCATGCCTCGTCGTATTGCGCCTTCAAGAGTTCCTAGTTAAAACCTTGTTGATTATTTACCACCAAAACTGACATATTGACTGAGGACGAAAAAATGACACATACAATTAAAGAACCACCTACCTTCAAAAAACTTGAAAAGCTGCTGAAGAGTAAAGAGTGAAGAAGAAGGAGACCGGCTGACTGCGGTGCGGCTGACGGAGGAACCAAGGAACGGCGAACGGGCATGAGAGTGACGAGTGATTTTAAGGATTTTTGTGTTTTTAGGGATTTTGATTTGGTTGAGAGTGATGAGCTCTGTAGAATAGGTTAGCAAAATTTTAATTATTATTATTATTTTCTTAATTATGTGGTACCCGTGGGTGAACTGGTTGACCCGCCAAAAAAAGGGGCAAGACCAGGTACGGGTCTAATTTTCACAAGTATGTAAGGGTGGATCCATACCCTATAACTTTTAGACGGGTACCGGCCCACACGCGACTACAAGCCAGTTTTGCCAGTCTAGGGATAATGCACGGTAGGGGAGGTGTTTGTGCAATATGGAATACCTTTGGGCCTACTAAATTTCAGATAATTCAGGAGAGGTAAGTGGTTTAAACCCTATTGCGAATAAGCTGACGTTTAAAAGTAGGATTGAGCAGCTGGATCAGTTATAATTTGCAATTGTAACTATATATGATCATTTTGAAGCATAGCAATATCAATGCCAATTAATCATCATTATCACATATTAATAAAAAAAAAAAAAAAAAATTAACCAATCTCTCCTAACTTGCCAAGATGTTCAAAAGGATCAGTGTACACATTAGTGCCTACTTTTGGTTTTGGTTTTCTATTTAGCCCTCCATGATGACATCTAATATTAACAGTAATTATATATATATAAAGTTGAGAACTGAACGATGAATCTCAACTAATATGACTAGTAATGTATCAACTTGAGATATAAAGGTTGATCTCAACTTTGTGTACATATCATTCCTGCAAGTATGAAATAATGTATTTCAGAATAACAAACTAAGATTGTTTCCATTATATCATCATTGGAAGCTATAGTTTAATTGCTAAAGCGAAAGTAACTCTCAATATATATATATATATCTTAAATAAGTAGAATTTAATATGTTCTTATTATCAAAGGTTAAATCACGATAATAAAGAAGATATTGTTTTCAGATGGAATAATCCAATTATGCGTTATCAAAGATGTTCAGCCCTCACCTACTAGCTTAAGTTTTTAAGTGGGATGACAACTTAGCATGATATCATAGCTAAATATCTTAAGTTCGAATCCCCACATATAAACTAGATAAAGAAAAATGAAAAGAAAAAAAAAAGAAGTTTAATGTGAGGGAGCCTATTGGTTTAATATATGTTAAGCCTCACTTACTAATTTAAGCTTTTAGGTGGGATGACAACTTAACAAAAGAATAAATCTTTTTTACACATAATGATAATATAAATAATAATTTGTTCCATTAAAATGTTAATTAATGGGGAAAAAAATTCACTTAACTCCCAAACTTTACTAGAAATCACACTTAGACATCAACTATCACCATTTTAAAGAGGCTCCCCTCAAAATTATATAAGATTTCATCACTCACTATTCTAAAATGGTGATGGTTGACATCTAAGTGATGATTTTTAATTAATGGGTAATGAGTGATGAATTCTTTGGGAGTTCGATTAAATGGGTGATGGTTGACATCTAACTAATTGTACTATTTAATTCCCCAAACACGGCCCCCCCCCCCTCCCCCCCCCCCCCCCCAAAAAAAAAAAAAAAAAAAAAGCTAATTGAAATATGAGAAATCATAATCACAAAAGTAGTTTCACATTATTAGGAAAGTTGTTCCCTATATCTCAATTAATCATAAAAAGATCTATTCTATGATCAATGTTTCTTATAATTAATTAGCAAGATGAATATTTTGATCCAAAAGGAAAAATCAGATTCTCAACTTTCTTTGATCCATTTCCCACTCTCATTTTATTTAAGACAAATGATTTGTTATCAATCAGTAAAATTATCGGATTTGTTTTAAACAGTGCATATTTATTATGGGTATATATATGAAGCATAAGGTTCATTAGTTTCATAAAAAATTCCACTTTGAATAGTTTCTAATAAAAGAAGTTTGTAAGCACACCTAAGCTAAGCTATTAAGTTTATAAAATTCCTTTTTCACAAAGTCGTAAACTTCTATATATATATATATGTGTGTGTGTGTGTGTGTGTGTGTGTGTGTGTGATGGAATGTCTAATTACAACATTATTATGGTCTTACAACAAATGACCATGGTCATAATGCCTATATGACTAAACATCCTATAAATGGCTGCTATAGGGATGGTTCCTGGTACTGGAGCTTCAGTTAGATTCTTCTTCTTCATTTGGGAGTTGTGAAAGAATAGTCTTGAGATGGTCTTTAAGTTCTTGTTTTGTTTCGGCTCCTGCTAAGGATACTGACGCCACTGTCTTTTTCTGTAAAAAATTGGTGATTTCGGGGATAATTGCCTAAGTTGAATGAGGCAAATTTGAGAGACAAAGTTGAATTTTTTCTTTGGACACATGGACTGCATCATATTTATCCCACCACTTGACTTTAAATTTCTAGATCAAATTAGGGAGATTGCTAATATTTTGGACAATTTCATATTCCCATTGTAAAATCCACAAGAGGTGGAACTTTGCTGAGAAATGAAGTGATGGAGGGAAATTTGAATTTGCTTCAGAAACTTTGAATTTGAGCAAATTCTTGGTCTTTAGTTAAGACATTTATTTCATTTACACTTGAGGTTTCGATTTCACTAATTTGGTTATCATCAGACATTTCTTTTTCACTTGAATCTGAATCAGAGGATTGTATTATTAACATTTCAATTTTATTTATATTTCTTCATCAAGGTTTAATTCTATATTTCCTTTAGTAATTTTGCAATACTTGGCAATATGACCCTGTTTACCGCACCTAAAGTACGTGAATTGTTTTGTGGGTTTGTCTGTTTTAGAAAATTTGTTTTGTTGAAAAGGTTTTTCTTTCATAAATGTGGGTCTGTATGTACTGTTCTTTCGATTATTCATGGTTTTATCACATTGACTTTTGCAGGTTATTGTTTTCTTGGTTTATTTTCTTTTAAAAGAATTTTTGTCTTGATTGTCAAATTGTTGACAAAAATTTCCTAACAGTTTTCTTTCTTTTTGTCTTTGGTAGGCGGGTTTTTCATCTTTGCAAATTTTCATTTCAACTTTCTGGACAAAACTTGTCCATAAGTTAAATTGTCATATGATATAATACCATCATATTGTTTCCTAATTTTTTCTCTAACCTTTTCAACTAAGATGTTGGGTAATCCTACTAGACATTTAACCTTCCAATAAGCTTTGTTACTATCAGGCATTTGCATAACTCTAACAAAGAATGTTTCTTTATACCACATATAATCATGAAGGGTTTTGCATTTTAAGTTCATTAATACTTGACTTTTGTCTTTTACATTTGCAAGGTCTCCTACAAAGTGAAGAGTCATAGCAAAAATTAAGGTATTAATAGCATCCTGAATTTCATTACCATCTTCGTCCAAAACTGGTATTCCATTATCACCAATCTTGATTTCGTTAAGAATTCCACTTTTGTTTTGATCTTGTAGGTGGCTATCCTACCAAGATTTGATAGAGCCAGTGAAACCAGCTACTAACAAGTGGGCTATGGCTCGATCTGTTGAATTATGTTTACTCCTATAGGTATTACTAACCATGGTCATTTGTTGTAAAAATTTCTACTTTGTGTTGATTGCCAAACTACTAAGCATATTTTACAAAAGGATGCTCAAAATAATGCATCAAAACAAATTTTTGCAAGATGGCAAACAATTTTATATGTGTTTGATTTTGACAATGGATAGTTGGGGGTAGGATTTTGGGAATTAATCCAAAATGACTTGGTACTCTGGCTCTGATACTAGAGGATTGGGGATTAGCAAACGTAGTCATACCTTTAAAAATGAGAATTCCTAAACTTTAACCCAACAAATCCAAAATACAGAGATTGAAAACATAACTGAAAATTCTGATGGAAGTGTTCGGATTAGGTTTAGTAGGCCTCCAAGAATAAGTTTTGATGACTTACACTTATCCTCATCTAGATTAAATCCCAAAGAACCTCTTGAATAAAGAAGATTTTCTTGTTCAGTAAGAGAACCCCCTAGACTTAGCCAGGTTAGAACAAATATTCAAGGAATAGATAATTCCTCAACAATACCAAAAACTTATTATTCAATTTAACACTCTCCTAACAAGAAGGGGAAGAGACATCATAAAGAATGTCTCCGACCTATTCCCAAATGACAGAATCATTACAACTTTATGGAAACACATTGAATTCTTATACCTTTCATTCAATGGTTTGATAGTGAAAAAACAATCAATGTCCAAACAAAAGCAAAACGGTGGAAAATCACAAGAGGAAAAGATATTGAAGAAATAGAGTCAATTCATCCACCTTTAGCAGAAGTAAAGATTCCCTATAAAAGAGTCGAAGTTAAGGCTTTGCCTTTTAAAGTCAAAGAAAATTTAAGTGAAATATCAGGAAATGATATAAAAAATATTTACCAACAAATAATTAAGCAAACCAATACTTGAATACTATTGGCGAACAACTAAAGAGAATTAAAGACATTGTAGGAAAACCTATCCTAAGACCTATTGACATAAGGTCAAAACTAGTAAAAATTGTAGATAATAAACCTTTATTCGTTCCACACGAGATCCTTCAAAACACACTAAAACTTTAACCAACAAAGAAGAATTTACGCAAGAAATAAATAAAAAACTCAACCAAATAAAAGAAGAATTCTCTAGCGTTTTTGCACCATAAACCCCACAAACTTCTAGACATATAAATTTTATTGGCAAAACTGATTCATCAGAAACTGATGATCAAAATACATTCTCAAGTGATAATTCTATTCAAATCAACAACATAAATTGGGAAACCCCCCCCAAAATGTATTATCCAAGAGCTTCAGCAGTAGATTTAGTTTTGAAAGAATCCTCTCAAATACAAAAAAGAAAATACAAAGCCAATTCTATCTATGAATGGCACATAGATGGAATGTCTGATTATAATATTATTATGGTCTTACAACAAATGACCATGGTCAGTAATGCCTATAGGAGTAAACATAATTCAACAGACCAAGCCATAGCCCATTTGTTAGTAGTTGGTTTCACTGGCTCTCTCAAATCCTGGTGGCATAGCCACCTACAAGATCAAACCAAAGTGAAATTCTTAATGCAATCAAGATTGATGATAATGGAATACCAATTTTGGATGAAGATGGTAATGAAATTCAGGATGCTGTTAATACCTTAGTTTTTGCAATAACTCTTCACTTTGTAGGAGACCCTGCAAACGTAAAAGACAAAAGTCAAGTTGCATTAATGAACTTAAAATGCAAAACCCTTCATGATTATAGGTGGTATAAGGAAACATTCTTTGTTAGGGTTATGCAAATGCCTGATAGTAACAAAGCTTATTGGAAGGTTAAATTTTTAGCAGGATTACCCAACATCTTAGCTGAAAAGGTTAAAGAAAAAGTTAGGAAACAATATGATGGTTTTATACCATATGACAATTTAACTTATGGACAATTACATAGTTTTCTCTAGAAAGTTGGAATGACAATTTGCATAGATAAAGAACTCACCTACCAAAGACATAAAGAAAGAAAACAGTTAGGAAAAGAAATAGGAAATTTTTGTCAACAATTTGACAATCAACACAAAAATTCTATTAAAAGAAAATAAACCAAGAAAACAATAATCTGCAAAGGTCAATGTGATAAAACCATGAATAATCGAAATAATAGTACATATAGACCCACATTTAGGGAAAAAAAATCGTTTCAACAAAGGAAATTTTCTAAAACAAACAAACCCACAAAACAATTCACGTGCTTTAGGTGCGGTAAACAGGGCTATATTCCTAAGTATTGCAAAATTAGTAAAGGAATTAGAGAATTAAGGCTCGATGAAGAAATCATAAATAAAATTGAAATGTTAATGATACAATCCTTTGATTCAAATTCATGAAAAAGAAATGTCCGATGACAACCAAATTGATGAAATCGAAACCTCAAGTGAAAATGAAATAAATGTAACCAAAGACCAAGGATTCCTCCTAGAAGCCGTAAATAAAATTGATGATCCTCTTTTGAGAAAAGAGTTTCCAAAAACACTAAAAAAAAAACTTCAAAAAAGCTAAAAACCCATAAAGCTCATAGTTTCCAGAGTATTATTGACAAATTCAAAGAACAAGAAAAAAGGAAATTAACACTTGAAGATTTAACAAAAGAAATCTAACAAATAAAAATTGAAGTTAAAGAATTAAAAGAACAACAAAAACAACATTTGAAATTACTTGTTGCTAAAGAAAAACATAAATCTGAAGATGATGAAGATCATAATGAAGATTTTATAAATACGCTAACCCAAATAACTTATCAAAAATGGCATGTTAAGATAAAACTCTTAATCAATGATGAATTTATCCTAGAAACAATTGCTCCATTTGATAGTGGGGCAAACTTCAATTGTATCCAAGAAGGATTAGTTCCTACAAAATACTATGAAAAAACACTAGAATCTACTAAGTTAGCCAATGACTCAACACTTTTTATAAATTACAAATTATCGAATGTTAAAGTTTGTAATGAAAATATTTGTTTAAAAACCTCCTTTTTATTAGTAAAAAATTTGAGAAGAAGTATAATATTGGGAACACCCTTCATTAATTTAATACAACCATTTAGTGTTGATGACTCTGGGATATCCACAAAAATAATGGGTGAAGTTCTTATCTTCAAATTTATACACAAACCCATCCAAAAAACCTTAATATTATCCAAGAATACTCAATGTCAAAGAAAGAAATTAATCACCTTATCCTAAAAAAAAAAAAAAAAACATATACACTTCCTCCAAGAAGAAGTTAAAACTAAAAGAATTGAAGCTCAACTTCAACAGAATGATATCAGCACAAAGATAAAACAAATACCAAAAACTATTGAAACTCAAGTCTTCTCTGACCTACCTACTGCTTTTTGGGAAAGGATAAAACATATCATTAGTTTGCCTTACAAAAAAGAAATTCCTACAAAAGCCAGACCAATAGAACTGCATAAAGAATTAGAAGAACGTTGTAAAATGGAATTCAATGATCTTTTATAGAAAAAATTAATTAGGAAAAGCAAGTCTCCTTTGAGTTGCTTGACCTTTTATGTTCAGAAAAATGCTGAACTTGAAAGGGGAGTTCCAAGACTTGTCGTAAATTATAAACCTCTTAATATAGCCTTAAGATGGATAAGATTATAAAAGAGTAGAGATTGAGAAATTTCTAAACGAAAAACAGAGATAATTTTGAAAGAAGAGCTACTGATTTCATTAGTTGCAAAGCTAGCTCACTTTACTCTTTTATATGTAAAGAGTAAAGTGAAAACAGTTGAACAGTTGACAAAGACGGTTGTAAACAAAACTACACCGTTTTTAACACAATTACAAACAAGTCCTCACAAGTTTGATAAGTGACAAACAATACCCTTTTGACTTTACATCCTAACATTCCCCTTTAAACTGATCTGAGGTAATTTTTTGATATTGAGCCACCTTCTGGACTTCATTTTCGTCTGAAAAACTTAAGATTCTTTACTGAATTGTTTTCTTTTATCTTCAAATTAACTCTAAACATAAATAAAAAACTGCACCTCCTACTGATTTACACCAGCTTGCAAGCAGCATTTGGATTCACAAACCAATAAATCACACAACAAAGGAAATAACCATCTATCTGAAAAACTGCAACTGTGATTGCCAATTGCAACTACCAATCATCACAAAGCAACAAGCTATAGAACAATTAGCTTTCACTTCTTATCATAATCACAACTAGCTGTAACTGCCAACTGCAACTTCCAATCATCACAAATCAACATGCTATAGAACAATCAGCCTTCACTTCTTATCATAACCACAACTAGCTGTAACTGCAATTGTAACTCATCCTAATTATTCAATAGAGAGTTTCTCGGCTAAATAGAACAACAAGCCATAAGGAAATCAACCAGCAACATTATATTATATAAACATTATAATATATAAGATATCAGAAAGATCATTTCAATAAACCAAAAGGTATAAAGTGTCATCCAGAGCAATGAACTTGATCATTTCAATATATCAATGTCATCCAAGTAGTGTACTTGATCATTTCAGTATATCAGAAAGCACAGAGTGTCATCCAAAGCAGTGAACCTGATCATTTCAGTAAATCAGAAAGCATAGAGTGTCAATGAAGCAGTTTGTTCATTTCCTTTTTACCAACAACATTCAATTTGCTTTTTAATTTTGTGAACTAAGTAATAGATAAGGCCTTTGTCAGTAAATCAACAATCTGAAGTTTAAAAGGCACATATTAGATGGTTAGCTTCTTTGTAATCACCTGCTCTCTAACATAATGTGCATCTATCTCTATATGCTTGGTTCTAGCATGAAATACTAGGTTGGCTGCCAAGGTTGCAACACTTATATTATCACACCAAATGACAAGTGTGACTAAAATGGATAATCCTAATTATATAAACATACTTTGCAGCCATGCAATTTCTATGGCTATTTGAGCTAGAGCTCTATATTCTGCCTCAGTTGATGAAAGAGCTACAACCTTTTGTTTTTTGAGCTCCATTGAATTAGATTGGTCCCATATATACACAATACCAGCTAGTCGACCTCCTGTCTTCCATGTTGCTATGTAAGAGAGTAAAGATTGAGAAATTTCTAGAACAAAAAGTAGAGATAATTGTGAAAGAGGAGCTACTGATTTCTATAGTTACAAAGCTGGCTCACTTTACTCTTTTATATGTAAAGAGTAAAGTGAAAACAATTGAATAGTTGACAAAGACAGTTGTAAACAAAACTACATCATTTTCAACACAATTACAAACATCACAAGTTTGATAAGTGACAAACAATACCCTTTTGACTTTATATCCTGACAAAGACACCCAATCCCAAACTAAAAAGATTTATTACAAAAACTACCTAATTCAAAAATCTTTTCCAAATTCGACATGAAATCTGGATTTTGGCAAATCCAAATTAAACCAGAAGATAGGTATAGAACTGACATCTGAATAAGAGAATATCTGGCATAAAAATGAAGAGTGAGAGATTCCCTGCAAAAAGAGACATTTGATGCTCTAACAAAAATTATTATTAGAAAATATTCCCTTAATAGTCACTACAATAAAAAGGGCTTTTAGCTACGATTTTGTTAGCGATGATTTCAAAATCCGTCTGCCAAAGGTAACTATTAGTGACGAAATATGAAATTGGTAGCCAATAGTTTCGCAGACTTTCTAATTCTTGCACGAGTTGGCGGGAAACAAATTAGCGACGACATAATTTGTCATATAATGTTTTTGACGAAGAAAATACAAAAAGCGACGCCCAAGTTGTTTTCACGATGTAACCATATGTCGCCATGGATACTTTTTAGAGACGAATATAATACAAAACGTAGCCAAAAGTATCTAGCAACGCAAATGCACATGCCATGAAATGTGTTTGGCGATGTAAATATAGAAAGCGACGCCAAAGACGTTTAGCTATGCAACAAAAGGCTCATCGTAATAGCTTTTTGGCGACAAAAATATAGAAAGCAATGCCAAAGACATTTAGCTACGAAACAAAAGGCTCGTCATAACAGCTTTTTGGCGACGAAAATATAGAAAGCGATGCCAAAGACATTTAGCTACGCAAAAAATGGCCTGTCGTAACAGCTTTTTGGTGACAAAAATATAAAAAAAGACGCAAAATCCATATGGCTATGCAACAAATATTTTGTAGGAAAATGTTTTTGGTGACGCAAATGTAAAAAACAATGCCAAAAACGTATTGTGACACAATTTATGTTTCATTGTGAAAACGTTTTGGCGTTGATTTTCTTAAAATCATTGCCATTAGTATGTTAGAATTTAATTTTTAATGTAATTTTATATTTGTATGACAATAACTGAAAGTGTAAAATCAATTAGTAATAAAAGAAATCAAAATTAAAAACAGTGTCAAATGTCAGTATAAAAAATAATGTCTTAGAAGTTTGGCTCTTGAATTTGACATTCAAGCATGTACTTCAATTTAAGAATGTTTCTGGTAAGGAATTTATTATTTCACTTAATAGATTGGGTTGGTTATTATTTAATACTTATTTAAAGCCTTGATATATAAATATATATAAATATTTATTAAAAGCTAAAGACAATGCTCTTATTATTATTATTATTTATTTTGTAAATACGAAAAAACACCATGAGGTAAATTATTTTTCAGGTTTCCACTGTTGGTAGCTTATGTTTGGTACTTGTTTGTTGTTGTTTGGAATCATTATTATTTTTTTATAATATATATTTTATAATAAGTTTATAATATTATTTAATATTTATATTTAAATGTCAAATTTAGTACATTAAATAATATTTATTAATATTAAAGCAAACAAATCAAATTTAATGCACAAAGAAAAATTACATCACAATTATACAAATTAAATTTTGGTAACAATAATAAATATTATTAATTCTCAATATTGTCTTCAACTTGTACATCTTCACTTTATAGCATCATCACTAACTCTACTACTTGGCTCCATAAATTGAACAACCTCTGGTTCCTCATCCACCCTACGAAGTTCTTATTGTTCATTAACTTCTGCATCAATATGAAAACTAAATTCATCTGAATTATTGGCTTGATATGCATCATGAGTTGTCGATTGATCTTCCTCAATTTTATTGGGAATGTCATACAAATGCCTATGTTGCACCTTATGAATAACTTTCAAAACCGGGTTGATGTGTAATCCAGTTTTCAGAGAGAACCGAACTGTTAAAGGTACTGGATTTCGGTTCGACAAACTGGTATGATCTGGCTCTTTAAACAATGGATTTGGGAATTCACATAATAAGAGTGTGATACATGTAAAACTCTTCACTACTAGAAAAACCTCCTTCCTTGACTGAATGAGTTGACAGATTTCCTTGACTGTTTTAAAAAACTGTCAAGAATTTAAAATAATCATTGACCGTTTTGGATTATTCTTGATAGTTATTAACTGTCAAGGAATTGGTTAAAAATAAATTTTGTAAATCTTGTTCTTGACTATTGTAGTCTAAATCTTTGACAGTTTTTAACTGTCAAGGATTAAGTATATAAAAACCAAAAAAACAATTTGCTTTTTTTTGCCACCATTTTTTCATTCACTATTCCCATAATTTTTTCCTTAAAACTTATGTTTACCCTCTATGTCACTCATTTTTGCAAACCCTCATAGTCGACCTATTTCTGGCACTGGAAAACAAGTTCTTGTTTTTACCAGTCCCATTCAGTAGACGACGACTTGCTCAGTGACTTTGGTGCTTACTCCGTGTCTATTCCGACGAAGTTTATTAACTTCAGTGAGTTCTTGTCGAGGCATATCCCCAACACCCAGATGTAGGGGTGTTAAAAAACATGTAGAAATCGAATTGAACCAGGAACCAAAGTGGTTTTCTGGTTATTCGAGAAACATGTTCGGTTTTGGTCCACAGAAGTAAAGAAAACAGAATTTTTGATTTTATTAAAAAAAATTTAAAAGTAAACAATTTTTTGTTATAATTTAAAAAAATTAAATTAAAAAGATTATAAATCTAAAATTAAAGAAAATCAAAGCCCCAAACCCAGTTTTAAAAATAAATAAAATAAAACAATTTTTCCCACCTCAAAATTTTCACCAAGGCAAATTCTGCCACCCATTTTTCATTAAGTCAAAGCTAGGGTTATAAACTATTAGAATAACCCATTTCTTCTACCCAAAATTCCGACGCCCAAAAACCCATTCTTCCGCGCAAATTTCTTCCTCCCAAAAGCCAAAATAATTTCCCTCTCTTCCGCCAAAATCTCTCTTTGTCACTCCTCCACTGAATCGCAGAAGCTTTCTAAAACAAACCAAAAATGTAAAGATTCAATTCTTTGTCTCCAATCTCAAGAAAAATATCAATTCTCAAATTCTAGTGTTAGATTTTGGCTTCCAAAATTCTCTTAATCCATCCATTCATCGCCGATCGATCTTACCGCGACCTTTCCTGCCTCATTTTTACCATCCGATCAACCCCCGTTCTTGCTAAAGATGATCTTTGTTTCATCTGGAAAACTCAATTCGTTTGTTTCTCTACTATTTCTTCTTTTAATCACATTTCATGTTCAAGTTTCAAGGCTTTGTCGATCAATCCTCTGAAAAGCTAGGGCTTTGTCGATCAATCCTCTGAAAAGTTAGGCTTTGTCTGTTAGTATCTGCAAATGGTCCAAACAAGTTGTTGGACTATCTTAAGTCTCTTGAGCCTTAGAATCTGAAGGTAAGAAGTTTTGTTTATCTTGATTTCCTCTTCGACATATGTTTGACATTTGAGACATGGAGTTTCTGATTGCTATCTAATCTTCCACTGATTGTGGGGAGACATTTGCGATATTGTAGTCATGCTTAGATATTTTAGTTGCCACTAAGGAAGACTATGTTTGCATTTATCATTTTTGAAAAAATCAATCTTAAATTAATGAAATCACCATGTGTTTGAAAATCAAAATTTTGGGGTTTTAGGAGAGGGATTATGTATTTCTGTTCCTTAATTTCATACTTCTTGTCAAAATGAATACGAATAACCACTGTTTCTTCTAAGAGTCTGTGTACATTGTTTTCAAATGAATTGTGCACTGTTTATGTAGGAGTTGACTATTAGCGATGGAGAGGATGTTGTACTTGCTATGAACACGTTCATTAAGTGTTTTTGGTTGTTTCAGATCCTACCCAAATGAAGGTTTGCCTTTATATTAGAGCTTTACGATCTTCCTTTACCTTTTTGCTTCATGTTAAGACATAAATTTCATTGATATCCAAATATCTAGTTGATTGTGTATATTCATCCTTACTGAAATGAATTGAGATTGACTATTAAACTGATTATCTAAATTTTTGATAACTATAACCAAGAGACTGAAAACCATATGTGATTTGAGAAGTGTCCTCTGGAGTATATCTTTGGATTTGTAGGTTGAAGATCTTTATGCTGTATCATGAAATGTATTTATTTGAAATTGATGAAGTGGCATCTTGTTTAATATTTTTACCCCTGATGTAAATATATGCTCTCATTTTTTGTGGTCAATGATTTCAGTAATGACTGTATGTTGCACCATGAATAAATTTTATACATTCCAAACTAGCGTATGCGGGCATTTAATTGAAATTGACCATGGTTAAAGTGACTCGAAATTGTTATTCCTTCAGTTTGTTGCTTACAATCAGAGGAGTTTAATGCCATTAGGCTTATAAACGATAATTTGGTTGTATATTTTCACTCATCTATCCCTGACTCTTTTTAAGTTCATAGGATGCATTATCACAATTATGGCTAACATCCAACTTGTTAAAAATGGACGTGGGCCTGTGGACCTGCAAATGAGTGCTCCCAGTGATCCCAACTTTTGCAAAATGAGTCCATAGTTTGCACAAATATTTTCCATGATTTTCCTTCTCCATTGGAAAGTTTTTTGTGGAGTAACCATAATCTCAATAGTATCAGCTAATAGGGATATTACCAACTATAATATTTAAACTCATAACAGTTCTCATATGTTCTGATCTTGATGCTTGATTCCATTTTTTTTAATCAAACCTGGGAGTATAACGGATAGATGGCTATGGTTTCGTTATATTTTGATATTTTTCTTTCAAATTGTTACATGTACATTTTAGGTAGGTACTCAATATGTTTTAGTACATAACTAACACATTGTCTTATTCTATGGCTTGATGCATGTTCTCTTACCTTTTCTTATTCTTTCGGGATCCTTTAATTGTGTGAATTATCCTGAACCTAGAACTTTGGTGGTTATGCTCTTAAAATTTACTTCTCATCTTTTAATTTGTAGATTCGAATGGAAACACCGTCTGGCATTAAAGATTCCATACCTGCTTGGATAAAGTTCTCTATACAAGCTCCAAGTGAAATCCTATACAATGGTATATACTATGATCCACTAGAAGAGGTATGGTTCTGCAATCTTTTATTTCTCTAGGTTTGCCAAAACATTTTTGAGAAATTTATGATTTAGGCATGTCTGAGAATCTTTAGTATAAAAGCAAGAGTGACTTCAAATTCAGCAATAACATTGGGAAGGATTTATGTATAATTTTTAAATAATTGTGTAATTTTGAGTATGCTATATTACACGGAACTCTTACCATACCATAACATTGACACTTGTGGGGATGCACTTTGATAAACTTTGCACTCAACAGGTAAAGGAACAAAACCTAGTTATTATCGTGGATTGGGTTATGGTCCAAAACTACCTACATCTTCTAAGACTTCAAGGCAAGCCAATCAAGAAGTTTTAGAGGTACTCACACACTTGCATGAGGAGGTGCAAGAACTAAGAGGCATAAGGGAAGAATTTTGCTAATATAGGCAAATGATGAAGAAGATGTAACAGTTCATCTCAGTTAATATGAGTTCTTGTTATACTGGCTCACAGACATTTCTGGGCCAATTTCCACCAGATCCTCCTCCACCTGCAACAATTTGAGTTTTTATGTCATTTTTTGTTCAATATTAACAATTTAGTCAACTTTATATATTTTTTACTTTTTATTTGAAAAGAAACATATATAGAATAATATATTTGGTTTGATATATTTGTGTGATTTCAATTAATTACATTTACAAATTAATATTTACGTTTTAGAATTAAATTTTAAAACGTCTTATAAACTAAATATTATTTAATCATATAGTATAAAATGGGCAATGATAATTATATTTCGATGTTGTAGATTTTTAGCTATGAAATACATTCATCGTTGAAAAGTTTTGTTGATGACTTTTATGTTTCATCACTAATAGTTTTAAGTGACGAAATATAGAGTATCGTCATGCTATACCTTAAACGACACATACAAAGATTATGTCGCTATTAACTTTAGGTGACAACTCATTTTTATTGCCCTACATGTTAGGTGACAAACGTTACATTTCGTCGCTGTATATTTTATGTGACGCAAACAATTATGGTGTCGCTATTAACTTTATGCAACAAAAATGCACATTTTGTCGCAATTTTTCATAGGCAAGCAAAATTCACATTTTGTTGCGGTATACATTTGGCGACACAACACTCATTTTGTCATGTTATAGTGTCGACGACACAATAAAGAGTACATTGCTATTAACTTTAGGCGACAACAACAAATATTTCACTAGTAAATAGTTTTAGCGACAAAAATGGTATAGGCGACAATTTTTTGGTTTGTCGCCAGATTTAGCGACGAATTTTAACAAATCATCCCCTAAAATCAAGTGTGACATGCCTACCTCGACGATCGTGGTGACGATTTTTCTGTCGCTAAACATATTCCGTGACAATTTCTAGGTTTTTAGCAATGAAAAAATTTGTAGCTAAAAACTCTTTTTGTTGTAGCAAGTATTCATATGATGCTATAGTAAAATAAGATTTCTATAAATTAGAGGATTCGTTCATTATAAACCAAGCTTTTAGAAAGCCAATTCTCAAGCTTTATCCTCCCTCACTCTCTTTTCATGTAACCTCTCAAAGCTCTCAAAAAAGAAAGCTTTTATTGTAAGTTCAAATTCCTTACATCTTTCAATAATATTTTAATGTTTAATCTTTCAGTTCTTTAATTATTCTCTATAATCATTTATCATTCATCATGTTTGATTTTAATGTTTATTCAAGTTTTTCTTTAAGTTTTTATTTGTGTTCTTTGTTTCTTTAAATTTTTGTTCATCACTTAATTGGGTTCTAGTGCGGCACTGCCGCCGTTACCTAGTTTAATAATCATTCATCATGTTTGATTTTAATTTTTCTTTAAGTTTTTATTTGTGTTCTTTGTTTCTTTAAATTTTTGTTCATCACTTAATTGGGTTCTAGTGCGGCACTGCCGCCATTACCTGGTTAAGAATTAATCTCACTTCTTAATGATTTCAGTGTGGCTCTGCCGCCGTTTAAGTTGTAAGACTATTTAAGTTAATGTTTATTTAAGTCTTATTTAATCTCTGCATATCTCCTTCTAGAAGCCGTTAATAAAATTGATGATCATCTTTTGAGGAAAAAAGTATCTAGAAACACTAAAAAATACCTTCGAAAAAACTGAGAGGAAAATAGAAACCTATAAAGCTCATAGTTTTCAGAATATTATTGACAAATTCGAAAAACAAGAAAAAAGAAATTAACACTTGAAGATTTAACAAAAGAAATCTAACAAATAAAAATTGAAGTTAAAGAATTAAAAGAACAACAAAAACAACATTCGAAATTACTTGTTGCTAAAGAAAAACATAAATCTAAAGATGATGAAGATTTTATAAATACGCTAACCCAAATAACTTATAAAAAAATGGCATATTAAGATAAAACTCTTAATCAATGATGAATTTATCCTAGAAACAATTGCTCTATTTGATAGTGGGGCAAACTTCAATTGTATCCAAGAAGGATTAATTCCTACAAAATACTATGAAAAAACACTAGAATCTACCAAATCAGCCAATGACTCAACAATTTTTATCAATTACAAATTATCAAATGTTAAAGTTTGTAATGAAAATATTTGTTTAAAAACCTCCTTTTTATTAGTAAAAAATTTGAGAAAAAGTATAATATTAGGAACACTCTTCATTAATTTAATACAACCATTTAGTGTTGATGACTCGGGGATATCCACAAAAATAATGGGTGAAGTTCTTATCTTCAAATTTATACACAAACCCATCCAGGGAAAAACCTTAATATTCTCCAAGAATACTCAATGTCAAAGAAAGAAATTAATTACCTTATCCTAAACAAACGAAAACATATACACTTCCTCCAAGAAGAAGTCAAAACTAAAAGAATCGAATCTCAACTTCAACATGATGATATCCGCACAAAGATAAAATAAATACAAAACACTATTGAAACTCAAATCTGCTCTAACCTACCTAATGCTTTTTGGGAAAGGAAAAAAAATATTGTCAGTTTCCCTTATGAAAAAGAAATACCTACAAAAGCTAGATCAATACAAATGCATAAAGAAAAAGAAGAATATTGTAAAACGGAATTCGATAATCTTTTATAGAAAAAATTAATTACGAAAAGCAAGTCTTCTTGGAGTTGCTCAACCTTCTATGTTCAGAAAAATGCTAAACTTGAAAGGGGAGTTCCAAGACTTGTCATAAATTATAAACCTCTTAATACAACCTTAAGATGGATAAGATATCCCATCCCAAACAAAAAAGATTTGTTACAAAAACTATCTAATTCAAAAATCTTTTCCAAATTCAACATGAAATCTGGATTTTGGCAAATCCAAATTAAAGTAGAAGATAGGTATAAAACCACATTTACTATACCATTTCGTCAATATGAATGGAATGTGATGCCATTTGGGTTAAAAAAAGCCCCATCAGAATTCCAAAGAATAATGAATGATATATTCAATCCATAGTCTCAATTCCTTATTGTCTATACAGATGATGTTCTTATATTTTCATCTAGTATAGATCAACACTTTAAACATTTTAAAACATTTATTGACATTGTCAAAACAAATGGTGTAGTTGTATCAAGAACAAAAATAAACCTTTTCCAAACAATAATCCAATTTTTAGGTCAAATAATCTACAATGGTACAATCACACGTATTCAAAGATCCATTGAATTTGGTCAAAAATTCCGTGATGTCATCACTGATAAAACTCAGTTACAAAGATTCTTAGGAAGTCTTAATTATGTAATGGATTTTTATCCTAAACTTAGTCAAATTTGCAAACCGTCATCCTGGTTTTAAGTCATAATTAAATGTTTTAATATTTAAAGTATATTTTGGTCACCTAAGTAGACTTTGAAATCAGGATAATAAATGAAATAAATTGGTCCATTGGACAGGCTGGATTCTATTGTTCCTAACAGAGAATCTCTAAATCTTATCCATCTACAATCTCTTAAACAGGCAAAGATGGCAGTGTCCATGCCTTCAATTCTTAAAGGTTGATTCATATTTGGACCAATCCTATATGAAGATAACTATAATTTTTTTGTACTTTTTGACCATTTCCTTAGATAATAATTAAGTTATTTGAGTTGAATTGTTTACCTTAACAGTCTTTTATTCTGTTTTAATTATTTGTTTTGATTTGTTTAAAGGGTTTACTCGATTGAGACTTGATAATTTTCCTTCTTTGTAAACATCTGTTACAAAAATTTTGGGAATGTTCCATTTATCAAAATGTTTTTTTAAATCTTGAGGTCTTATGACTTGTTTATCTTTTTGTGTACAAGTGTGACTTGTTTCTATTATGTTGTCATTTTGATTTATACAAATCTCTTCTTGATGAACAATATGCTCATCTCTAGTAGTTGAACTGGAAGTAGACATTGATCTAGAAAAGTTTTCCATTTTGTTTATCACCTATTTCTTTCCTTACAGTGGTCGATTGATGTGTGCCAAGCGCAACCAAAAATTAAATCACTCTACTCACAACTTGTAATCATAGTAAGTACATGTCGATCACTAACATGAATTACGTAAAGAGAATTCAATAAAAAAAAAAAAATTGATTTTGTCTCAAGGAAAAAATGATTTTGTCTCAAGGAAAATTACCCACGGTTGCTAACTGATCACTAACTTCTAATATATATTATTCTTTAATTGAATATTTAACCAAAGATTATCAAGAAGCCAGACAATCTTTATCTTCACTACGTTCATTAATCTTAGCCTAGCACACAAATTAATTCTTAACAATAAACCACTTGGTATTACACAATGAAGTTGTTAAAGATGAATAACAATCGAACAAGCGTCAGATTATTTAATTCATTCCATGTTTCTTTTAAATAATCAACAAAAGCTTGCATCACAATTGTTTTGCTTAATCACTACTCTAACTAAATATTATAACAATTACGGATTACAAATTCAGTTTAGCAATCAATCATGCAATCAATCAATTAACAGGCCTCTTTAATCAATTAAATCATGCAACCATAATAAATAAAACAAAGGAACACAGATATACAAATAGAAGAATAACTAAGATGAAGAAAAAGTTTCACAATTATGCTAACCGGATTGGAATTTCCTTGAATCAAACTAAAGAATTAAGGAAAAATAAAATTGCACTCTGTCTCCAACCTCCAAAACCCTAGCAACCTAAAAATTCTATTTTCTACCTCTAAGAAATGTATAAAAGCTTCCCTTTAAAAGCCAACTCCTAAAATTAAAGCAAATAACTAAACCCTTTAGGAAAACACTTCTTTCTCTCTCTTCCAACCTGCCCTTAATTTGTGAAAGTGAATTCCACCTCATACACATGAATTTCCAGCCCTCCATACTTGTATTGAACTCCATCTTGAAGTTGGACCAAGTCTTTATATGAACCATATAAAAATAATCCAAATCAGCTGAGGTTAAAGCTTCTGGGTTGAAGCTGTAACTTCCAGGCTAGTTTTAGGTAGAACAACGAGCTTTCTGGACTTCAACCCCTTCATAAGAATTGTAGCTCAGGATGTGTACTTTAATTTTCAATTCTGAATTGTCTCATTTGAGTTACTAAAGCTCCCGTTATTCCCTTTTAAAGCTCCAGTGGTTGGACATAAATCCTACTCCAATTAGGATTCGATTTCAGTTTTTAGCTCTGACTTTACACCAACAATTGGAGGCCCAAACGAAGTCATCTTTGGACGTGCCATCCCAAATTGGAAAGCTTAAGATGTTACTTTAACTTCATAGATGGTCCAAAAACCAAACTGTAATTCCATGCCCATCAAAAATCCACAAATAGCCCAAAACTTCCAAAAGTAAAAATGCTGGAAACTTCTGATTTTAAGTATATTTTACTAACTCTTAACCACAAATGCCTTATACATAAAATCATCACAAGTGGGCACCATAAGATATTAAACATGCCAAATAAACTAAATGCAAGGATAATAAAAATATAAAATTATAGGTCTATTATCCTCGCTCGCACTTGGTTTTCTTTTGCACGTCCTCGGGCAAAACAACTCAACACTAAGAACACACTATACTAACTCAAACCACATGTCCATCATGATGCACCAGCAATTATGTTTGATCATTAAGTATGCAAATTAAGCATACTCATACCTAATTTAGAATGTAACAATCGTAGAATAAACTAGAGCTAAATACACTTATCTCTCTTTTCATCTATATCCACAATTACTCTCAATCAGTCAAGGCTAACCAAGCAACTTAACACAACCGACTCATGCACAACTAATCCCTCAACCATTTTTCTTTACTATTGCAAATCGGGTAGCAAACTAGGGGTTTATTTATTTATTTATAAATATAATTCTTCCTTCAATCGTAGCCCGAAACTTAATCAACAAGAAAAATACGAAAGGCGCTTTGCATACTCTTAAGTCACAGATGAAATGAGGGTTAACATTTTTAGTCAAGACCCCAATTATTTAAAAACTTAGACAGCGGAGTAGAACAATTTAATTTTTTTTTTTACCCTATTTGCTTAAACCCGAATTTAGGACTAGCTTAAGAAAAAAAGGGTTTCGAGAGTCAATATACACTCCTCAAGCATGCCTTGTCACCAAGTTCACCCAACTTTTCAAGACATATCACTTCAATTGACTACCAAGATTCAAATGTGCTTTAATCTAGTTATAGAATATTGCTAACATCCTAAACTAAGGAGTATACATATTTACACAAGTCAAGTTAAGATCTCATGCATCATCGGGTATTCAAGGACTTGATTCAAAGCCTTAAAAAAAAAAAAATTAATTTTTTTTTCAATTAACTTCAAAGCATACACAAGACACACTCTTTATTGAAAAAAATAATCCTACCTAAGCCTCTCCCCCACACATAAAGCTTACATTGTCCCCAATGTAAAATCCAATTGTAAAGAAGAGTTATTATTCAATGTAAAAATTAAAAAAATTAAGTAAATACTCCCCTTGGTTACCTTCTAAGCAGTGCCTTTGTTTAACATTGTTAGCTCGACTCTAAAGCTCACCTCAATCTGCATTAATGGGATCACCCAGTTGCACTTCTTTTGTCGTATGTTCGTGAAAGCCTTCATAAAATGGCTTAAGCCTATGCCCATTGACCTTGAGCACCTTATTAGTCCCTAAACTTCACATTTCAACTACACCATAAGGAAAAACATTAGTAACTTCAAAGGGCCCATTCCAACGAGGACGTAACTTACTAGGCATTAATTTAAGTCTTGAATTATAAAGTAAGACTTTCTATCCAACCACAAAGTGCTTGTAAGACTTTCTATCCAACCACAAAGTGCTTCCTAACAATCATCTTGTCATAAAATGCCTTGGTCTTGTCGTTGTAAACTCTTGAGTCCTCATAGGCTTCAAGTCGTATCTCCTCTAACTCTTGCAACTGCAATTTTCTTTACTCACCAACTTTTCCAAAGTCCATGTTGCAACTCTTCATTGCCCAATAAGCCTTGTGCTCCAACTCTATAGGAAGGTGACATGACTTACCAAAAACCAATTGATAGGGGGACATCCCAATAGGTGTTTTGTCTGGTATCTTGTAAGCCTATAACACATCATCAAGTCTAAGGCTCCAATCGTTTCTGTTCTGCTTCACAATCTTCTCCAAGATGGATTTGATTTACCTATTAGATACTTTAGATTGTCCATTTGTCTAGGGTTGATAAGAAGTAGCAATTTTAGGGAAAACACCATACTTTTTCATCAAATCATCTACTGTTCAATTGCAAAAATGAGTCCCCTGATCACTAATCATTGCTCGTGGAATTCCAAACTTCTAAAAATGTTAGACATGATAAAACCTACAACAACTTTGGCATCGTCAGTTTTGGTGGCTTTAGCTTTCACCCATTTTGAAACATAATCAACTGCAAGCAATATATAAACAAAACGAAAAGACAAAGGAAACAGACCTATAAAATCAATACCTCACACATCAAAGATTTCACAGAAAAGTATAGGGGTTTGTCCCATCTCATTCCTACGGGTCAAACTACTAATCCTTTGACATTGTTCACATTTTTTGTAAAATAGATAAGCATCATGAAATAACGTAGGCCAATAAAATCCACTATCTAACACTTTCCTAGTTGTTCTCTTGGGTCTAAAATGACCTCCACAAACATAAGTATGACAAAACATAAGAACATACTGAATTTTAAAATTACGCACACATCTCCTAATAACCTGATATGAAAAATATCTCTATAAATATGGATCATCCCACAAATAGTATTTAGCCTCACTCTTAAGTTTGTCCTTTTTAGCCCTAGGCAAATCATCAAGTAAGATCCTACCAACTAAATAATTTACTAAATCAGCATACCAAGGAACCATACCTTTTAGAGCAAACAATTGTTCATCCGGGAAGAACTCTTGAACAGTTTATGATTTTCTTCTCTCACCAATTGGCTCAAATGATCTGCAACCGAATTCTCAGCTCCTTTCTTGTTTTTGATTGCAAGATCAAATTATTGCAAGAGTAAAATCCATCTAATCAGTCTTGGCTTCGACTCCTTCTTTGCTAAAAGATATTTCAAAGTTGCATGATCTGAGAATACAATCACTTTAGAGCCAAGCACATACAACTGAAATTTTTCTAATGCAAATACTATGGCTAAAAGCTCTTTTCTGGTCATAGAATAATTCGATTGAGCTGGATTTAGTGTTTTGGATGCATAATGAATCACATGAGCTTGCTTTCCATGACATTGCCCTAAAACTACTACCAGTGCATAATTACTGGCATCACACATTATTTCGAATGGCAAAGTCCAACCAGGGAGTTGGATTATGCGGGCTGTGGTCAAGCAAATTTCAACTTATCAAACTTATCCTTGCACTCTACGATGAACTCAAAGGGCACCTCTTTTCGCAAAAGTCTAGACAACGACAAAGCAATCTTCAAGAAATCCTTAATGAATTTGCAATAAAAATGTGCATGTCCAAGGAAAGAACGCACTTCCCTCACACTCATGGGATATGGTAAGTTCACAACTAAATCAATCTTAACTTCGTCTACCTCAATAACCCTACATGAAATTACATGACCTAAGCCAATGCCTTGCTCTACCATAAAATGACACTTCTCAAAAGTCAAAACAAGATTTGTCTCAATGCAATGTTCCAATACACGAGCTAGATTATTCAAGCAAACATCAAAAGAATCACCATATACCGTAAAATCATCCATAAGCACTTCAATGCAATTTTCTATTAAGTCAGAAAAAATACTTAACATGCATCATTGAAATGTTGCTAGTGCATTACAAAGTCCAAATGGCATTCTTTTAAATGCAAATGTCCCAAATGGGCATGTGAATGTGGTTTTTTCTTGGTCCTTAGGTACAATAACAATCTGATTATAACCTGAATAACTATCAAGAAAACAATAATGAGACTTACCAACTAACCACTCAAGCATCTGATCGATGAAAGGTAAAGGAAAATGATATTTCCTTATCACTGTGTTCAACTTGCGGTAATCTGTACACATACACCATCCATTCTAAATCCTCAAAGGAACAAACTCATTATCTTGATTCTTGACTACCATAACTTCAGATTTCTTCAGCATAACTTGGATTGGACTCGCCCATTTGCTGTTTGATATTGGGTAAATCACTCTTATATCCAACAGCTTCAAAATCTCTTTCTTGTCTGCCTCCATCATCACAGGATTCAACCTTCGTTGAGCTTCTCGGCTTGGTTTTGAACCATCTTCCAACAAGAATCAATGCATACAAATTGATGGACTTATACCTTTAATGTCAGCTATATTCCAACCAATGGCTGTTTTGTGGTCCTATAGCACTTTTAGCAACCTTTCTTCTTATATTGAAGCTAGATTCTTCGCAATGATGACTGGTAATGTCTCCTTATCTCCAAGTATGCATGCTTCAGGTGGTCATGAAGAGGCTTTAGCTCCAAAATTGGTGCATGCACTATAGAAGGCAACAATTTCGAGTTAGATACAAGTAACTCAATTTTTAACAAATCATACCTTTTTGGAACTGAATGTAGTGTTGCAATGCCATGATCGTCTCCTCAACATTTGAATTCAGTTGCAATTTTGTATCAATCTCCGATAACCCTTGGTTAAGCACCACTTCTAACTCGTCTTCATTTCTCATTTCAAAAACCTCTTGCGCAAACACATCAATAACACCAATAGAAAGCACAGATTGAATATCACTAGGGTACCTCATGCCCTCGAATATATTGAATTTGAAAATGTCCACATCGAATTCCATGGTAAAAGTACCGTCATGAACATCAATCATTGTCCTAGCTATTTTCATGAAAGGTTTTCTGAGTAGAATTGGGGAGCGGTTTGGAGAACCATTGTCCTCCATATTTAGAATGTAGAAATCAACATGAAATATTAGTTCATTAACTTGCACCAAAACATCTTCAACTACCCCTTCAGGGTATGCGTTAAAACGATCAGTTAACTGAATTACTACACCTGTTTCTTTCAAAGGACCCAAATTCAAAGATGCATATATTTTAGGAAACGATCATTTAAGGCAGTGGAAACAAAAATAATTTAAGATCGTTCCTTAGAACTGTAACATCTACTGAAAACTGTACAATGCATGCATAATAACAATAGAAAAGTTGGGCCCAAAGTCTTATTTTCATTACAATTCATGTGTCTTTTATACATAAAGAGTACTGTTTACAAAAAATGTATTTTAAAAGACAAAATAGGGGAAACAGTGTAGCTATTCCTCATTGCTTGCCGACGCCCCTCCGACCGCAACTTCATCTAGAACCTGCATCCACAAAGGAAAATAACGGGGTGAGCACAAAATAATGCTCAGTAAGTAAAACTCTCTATCTGTCTGTCCCCGTATGAACAACTCTTAATTCTTTCCTTATGCTATCTCTGATTCTATTTCTGTTTCTAATAACATCATGGCCTCATCTTACCGGAGGTACGTCCGGATGGCGTTCACACAGCACCATCTCACTCTCTATGGCTATCGGGTGGAATTCACACAGTACCAACCCGTTCTTAGTGACTACCGAGTGAGGATCACAAAGCACCAACTCGGTTCTTTCTAACTATCGGGTGGAGATCACCTAGCGCCTACCCGTTCCTCATGAATTTTGGGTAACGATCACCAAGCATTTACCCGTCTCTAGTCACTATCGGGTGATGGTCACAAAGCATCAACCCGTTTCTACTAAATGTCGGATGATGATCACAAAGCATCAACCTACTTATCTATCACTAACCGGGTAGCGGTCACAAAGCATCTACCCATTTCTACTACTCATCGGGTGACGATCACAAAGCATCGACCCATCACTCTAAGGGCTATTCGGACGATGATCACCAAGCATCAATCCGATTCCCATAACGGTCGGGTGATGATCACAAAGCATCATCCCAACTATACTACTCTTCTAATTCATTCTATTGTAGCATTTTTCAATGCTCTCTACCCTTAGAGTAATTTTACCCACTAAGCTCTCTACTCATAGGGTAATTGCATAAACCATTTCCTTACACTTTCTTAGGCCACTTTTCCATGTACAACTAGTGCCTATGGATGGTTCATCTTCACCAATGCACTTATGAGATGCCAACATGCAATGTTGCAAGAATTAAGGTTCATTACTCACACTCAAACCTCTATTAGGCATTTCATCAAACAACTCATGTGCACTATAAAACTCTATCATAGCCATGATTCTAAAACTTTTCTTAACCATCCAAAATGGGGAAAAACCCCTTCACAAAGCCACAAAACCTGCCATAGAAAACACTTCCAAAAAGGGGATCCATAATACCCCTTAAATTCCATCTCAACTACCTTGCCAAACCAACAACCCATTTCTCAAATTTGCAAGGTATAAACAATCACAAAGCATAGAAATCTCTATTTAATCCTTCATACATGTTATATTACATGCACATCACATACATACATCATTTCTATCAAAACCCTAATCAAGAAAATTCATAAATCTCAACTTGGGTTAGGTTTTACTTACCTTGTTAAGGAGAGACTTCACAAATTCTTCCTTTCACTTGTTTAGCTTGACTTCTCCTCTAATCTTAACCAAAAGAATGAAAACCCTCAAACTTCAATATGGGTTAAAACTCCCAAATCACACAACTTAAGAAGAAATCCTTACCTTAGGAAGCCTTAGGTTGCTTTTCTACCCCAAATCCCTTCAAAAATCCCTTGGGAATCCTTGATCAAAAGAAAAGAGAAGTTGAGAGGAGAAGAATGAAGAGTCACGTTTGAGAAGAAGAAAATGAGGGGTTTCTTTGATTCTAATTCCTTTTAATGAAATATAAATACACTCATTCCCATTTTGCCCTTGTTCTACTTTGGGAATTCCATCTAAATCCTTTGATTCATTACAAACTCACCCCTATCTCAACCTATTCTCCATGAAATATCCTTACAATTAACTCCCCACTTTTCCTGCTAATTAGGGGTAGAAAGGTCAAATTGTCCTTAAGGAAGAAAATATCTAAAACTCAATCAACCTTTTATTCGGCCTGTCGCCGCGGCGAAGAAACTTCTGTCGCCGCGGCGAAACTGTCCAGGGAGTTTCCCTTGGTTTCTACACATCTTCGCCGTGGCGAAGCTTCTTCTTCGCCCCGGCGAAGCACGGCAGACTGAACTTCTTCTGTTTTCATCCAATTTTCAGGGCAAACATCAACACAACACTCAATCAAACAATTAATAATAACAAAAACCAACTCGATTAAGGGCAAAAGAGGAAACAATAACAACGTACCTCAAGCGGGGCGTTACAAGAACCAAGATTAGGGTACAAAAATTACAGTTTGTATATAAAATAGGAATCTGTAGAAAATCAGTTTAAAGTTTGAGAAATCATACGCATGTTTGGAGGCTCTTCCAATTTGTCTCTGAGCGTATTTCGCTAGTGCCCCAAGTATAGGATCAAACTGACGTAGTCCACACGAAGATAACTCTAACGAACTAAAGAGGGATTTGGTAGATCCTTTTTAGTCTTTGGGAACAAAGAAGCAATCAAATAAAATTTGATTTCAAGTAAAAGAGCAATCTAGCGTGGAGAAGAAAAAAGGGCTGGAAAAGTTCTTTCAATGATTGAAATGAGTTAATTAAAATATTTCACAAAAACTTACACTTATATAGTGCAAGTGTAATTGCCCTATTCCCTTATGGAATAGGCTTGGGCTCTAACCCAAACACCCCTTGTAACCAAACACTCCCATTTAGATATTTTAATTTTAATTTTAATTTTAATTTATCATTATCTCAATTAAATTAAATTAATATATATTTATAATAAATATTAACATTTAACAATAATGATAATTTATTTAAATATATACGAACACATTTTAAACGAAATCTCACTTATTTAATTTTAATAACAAATTAAATAAAGGTTACGACCTCAGTAAATTTAATTGCATTGTGAAATTACCAAAATACCCTTTCGCCTAAAAAGACGAAAACGCCATTCTTCTAAACTGGTTCTTAAATTATCTTCTATGCATGTAACCCACAGGCTCCTCATCATACCGGTAGTATATGGTATCGTGATTAGCACCAATTAATCGTCTCACTATATACATACCAAGATTGGCCCCTAACAAGGCATCATGGCCACCCGATAGATTCGGATTCAGCGAAGCAGCTACCTGTCAATGATATGGTTATCGTACAATCCAATCCTTTCATCATACGTTATCTCGATGAGACTGAGACATAGAAATAGTGTCAACCTCAGTTACTCTCGATATTATGTATTCAGTTACTGGACCAATAACCTGAATAATAAACTGGATAGAGCAACAACTCAATCCCATTATAGCCACAGTTTTAGTGTCATTACCATTTACTGAATTGTGCCGTGAGATAACTTCTCCTGTACCCAGGAGAGATGAATACTCTGTCAATCCACCATAGTCTTGATACACTCCTTGATACAGCCAATATCTATCGTATTGACAGCTCTGAATAGAACTACGTTGGGCTAGTGCCAAACTACACCAATCAGTGCACAAGACGCTTCGGTGATCTCAAGTCTAAGGATCACATGCACCACCATTCGTTAGAGGATTTATTCCATAGACACTGGGGTTACCATCCATATGGAATCCTCTGGTGGGTCAGTGCAGTGAACTTGCCTATAGCAAGCACTCATGTGTTGTACCAGGTTGTCACCAAACAACCTTGACAAGTGAGATCACTTTCAATAGGGTCATTCAACACTATGTTAGCATTGCCGTATTGTTTGTGCCCTTACTTCAGAATGATACTGGGGTTACGAACGTTTCTAGAATGGCCACCATATGTGCTCATAGGGTTCTCACTATTAAGATTTGAAACACTTGATACCCTCATCATGATTCTACCATTCTAAGGACATATATCAATACATACAATGATGATTTATGCGATATAGAATAAAATGTCTTTATTGATCAATGAGCATTATTACAAAGAGTCAATTGATTGGCTCTAGGGCATCTAATCTACCATAAATTGAATATGGCATGACATTTATAGATGCACCTAAATCTAACATGGCACATTCAAATTTAGTATTACCAATGACACATGGGATTATAAACGTACTAGATCCTTACATTTTTGGGGTAAGTTACGCTGAATTACCGTTGACACATTATCCCCTACACTGATTTTCTCATCATTTCTCAGCTTTCTCTTTGTACTACACAACTCTTTGAGAAATTTTGCATATCTTGGAACTTGCTTAATGGCATCAGAAAGGGGAATATTCACCTCTACCTTCTGGAAAGTCTCCAAGATCTCATTCTCTTATTCGTCCTTCTTAGACTTGGACAATCTACTCATAAAAGGGATGAAAGTAGATTAATTGAATTATGCACTACTGTTTGAGGGGTCACCTTGGATGAATTCTCAGCTTCACTTTTTACCTCCTCATCAACTTGAGTGTCTTTGGCCAGAACTGGAGGATTTTGGATAGGGGCATCGATCTCTTTCCTGCTCTATAACATAATGGCACTTGCATTTTCATGAGGATTCACAACTATTTGGGAGGGTAGTTTCCTAGAACCTTGTGCCTCAAGCTTGCTCACTGATGTTGCCAACTGATTAATCTGCTTCTTTAGATTCTGAAATATTGTTTCTCATCTCATGCTTAAATTGTTGTGTATTGTTAGCCGATGCCTTAACAATCTCATCAAGTGATAAATTTGGGGATTGATTTGCTTGTTGCCTTGTCTGGAATGGGGGTTGACAGCGATTTTAAGTAGGTTGGTTCCCATAGCTCAAATTCGAATGATCTCTCTAGCCCGGGTTGTAGGAATTAGAATATGGATCATATTTTTGTTGGGTCTACCTTGGAAAACCACTAACATGTTGGCTTGTTGGATTGGTTCTTCTTCTTGCAAGCTTGGACACATATTTGTAGCATGACCAATAATTGAATAAATTCCACACACCTTAGCAGCTTGCACATTATTTACTACCATTTGCCTCATCAAAGAAGTTAAATCTAAAAGTGGATATTCAATGCTAGAAGTATGAACGTTGTTAACTTTTTTTGGTGTATGATCCATCCTTGTCCCAAATTGTTAAGAATTGGCTACCATGTTGGAAATCAAATTCTTAGCAGCTTCCGGTGTTTTGTCAACCAACACACCTCCACTGATAGCATCCACCATACTCCTATCCATTGGTAATAGGCCCTCATAAAAATATTGGATTAGGAGCTAGTTAGGTATTTGATGGTGTGGACAGCTTGTGCATAATTTCTTGAAGCGCTCCTAGTACTCATACAAGGGCTCTTTGTTGTATTGTTGAATGTTATGGATCTCCTTCCTAATATTGGAAGCTCATGAAGCAAGAAAGAACTTCTCTAAAAATAGCCGATTCATCTCATTCCAAGATTTAATTGGCCCGACAGAAGATAATATAACCAATCCTTAGCCGAATCTACCAAGGAGAAAGGAAAAGCCCGTAGCTTCACTTGCTCATCTGAGATACCATGTGGCCTCATACTTGAACAAACCATATGAAATTCCTTTAAATGCTTATGAGGATCCTCAACTGTAAATCCACAGAAGGTAGGCAACAACTGTATTATTCCTGACTTTAACTCAAATGTAGCATCTAAGTTAGGGTACTCAATACACAAAGGCTATTGATTCAAATTAGGGATAGCCAGCTCCTTTAATGTTCTGTTATGATTTGCCTTGACTCCCTCTTCTTCTATGTCACTAAACAAACTGTTAGATGCTAAATCAAGGGCTATGTTGATGCTAGGCGATGAAACAATAACTTGCTCTCGATTCTGTCGAGCCTCTTTCCTCAACCTTTGTGAAGTTCATTCAATCTCTAGGTTGAATGTTAAGTCAACAAGATGAGAGGATCTGGTCATAAAATAAAAAATCACATAAAAAAGAAAAAAATAAATGACAAATAATGAAAACCGACTAGAAAATCTAAGAAAAAAATTATTTTTATGGCAAAAAACACAAAAATGGCCGAAAACCTTATCAAATGTTGTCTTTTGGCCTTGAAAGGGGGGGCTAGTAAATTCTTTCATTAGTCCTATGTAGAACTTTGTTTTTTTTGATACGGGTATTCATAACGCTCTTAATTCCATGGAAAATCTTGCCGTGAAAAGTACTATCGAATTTGTTTTTTTATTTGATACCCTTCAAATCACAATTCTTCACAAACAAAGGTAAGAATGACAATAATTACACTGACTAATTTTATAAATCACTAAACAAAACAATAAAAATAATAAGAACATCAAATCTAATTACAACTAGTCCCCGACAACAGTGCCAAAATTTTGATGCTTACCAAGTACAACCAAAAATTAAACTACTCTCCTCACAACTTCTAATCATAGTAAGTACAGGTCGATCCACAAAGACTAGCTAATCAGATTACCCAACTTAATATCACAATGAATTAATGAAATAAAAAGGGGGAAATTTTACATCGAAAATTAATTGACACAAGAGTAATTACTACTAACAGGAATTCAGTAAAGAGAATTCAATAAAAAATATGATTTCGACTCAAGGAAAAGTTGCAAACTGATCACTAACTTCTATAATTGAATATTTAACCAAAGATTATCAAGAAGCCAAACAATCTTTATCTTCCCTAAGTTCATTAATCTGAGCCTAACACACAAATTAATTCTTAACAATAAACCACTTAGTATTATGCAATCCTTATGAATTTACTGATAGCATTACGAATTAGGAAGTAGTTAAAGATGAATAACAATCGAACAAGCGTCAGATTATTTAATTCATTCCATGTTTCTTTTAAATAATCAACAAAAGCTTGCATCACAATTGTTTTGCTTAATCACTACGCTAATTGAATATTATAACAATTACAGATTACAAATTCAGTTTAGCCATCAATCACACAATCAATCAATTAACATGCCTCTTTAATCAATTAAATCATGCAACCATAATAAATAAAACAAAGAAACACAAATATACGAATAGAAGAATAACTAAGATTAAGAACAAAGTCTCACAATTATGCTAACCGGATTGGTGTTTCCTTGAATCGAACTAAAGAATTTAGCCCGACATGATGAGATGAAAGGCACAAAGAAAAGGAAAAATAAAATTGCGTTCTGTCTCCAACCTCCAAAACCCTAGCAGCCTAAAAATTCTATTTTCTATCTCTAAGAAATGTATAAAAGCTTCCCTTTAAAAGCCAACTCCTAAAATTAAGGCAAATAACTAAACCCTTCTAAGAAAACACTTCTTTCCCTCTCTTCAAACCTGCCCTTAATTTGTGCAAGTGAATTCCAGCTCATACACATGAATTTCTAGCCCTCTAGACTTTTATTGAACTCTCTCTTGAAGGTAGACCAAGTCTTTATACAAACCATACAAAAATAATCCAAATAAGCTAAGGATTAAAGCTTCTGGGCTGAAGCCGTAACTTCCAGGCTAGTTTTGGATAGTACAACAAGCTTTTTGGACTTTGGCCCCTTCATAAGAATTGTATTTCAGGATGTGTACTTTAATTTTGGCTTTTTAATCGTCTATTTGAGTTATAGAAGCTCCATTTATGCCCTTTTAAAGCTCTAGTGATCGGACAAAAATCCTACAATTAGGATTTGATTTCAGTTTTTAGCTCTAAGTTTAAACCAACAATTGGAGGCCTAAAGGAAGTCATCTCTAGACGGGCCATCCTAACTTGGAAAGCTTAAGATGTCTGGTTTTACTTCTAGATGGTCCAAAAACCAAACTGTAACTCCAAGTCCATCAAAAATCTGCAAACAGCCCAAAACATCCAAAAGTAAAAATGCTAAAAACTTATGATTTTAAGTATATTTTACTAACTTTTAACCACAAATGCCTTATACATAAAAATCATCACAAGTAGGCACCATAAGATATTAAACATGCCAAATAAACTAAATGCAAAAAATTATAAAATTATAAATCTATCATTGATCTAAGGGACTTACAATGGTTACAACCTATAGCTCTACACAACCCAAAATGGCTCAGTACTCAAAATAATTAATAAACCAAATTTTATTGATAGGATTGACATATTAAAGCCCAAATTACCCATTTGCCATGTTTGCATTTAGTAGACCCATTAGCCTTCAAAATAGTAGAAACAGATGCCTCAGATTTGGGATATAGAGGTATTCTCAAACAAGTAAAAGACAACAGAGAACAAGTTATCCAATATACTTCCAAATTTTGGAATGAAACTCAACAAAAATACTCCACTATCAAAAAGGAAATTTTATCCATTGTCTTGTACATTTCTAAATTTCAAAGTGATTTACTCAATCAAAAATTTCCAGGGAATTCCCAACTAACACAAAGCAAATCCAAAATAGGATCAACTCTTTTTAGCAAAGTCAAGAAGCAGCCTTAGCCATGATTGGGTTGTCACCAAATTTACCAAAAAATGAAAATTTGAAATTTAAAGATCCTCAAACTCTTCCAAAAAGTTCCCAAGAATTTTGCCAATGTGAACAAATTTCATTAAGTAAACTACAAAAGGTAGCTCAAATTGCTCTTTTAAAAAACAAAGAACTTGTTCCTACCGCTACACCATTAAAAGCCCTTAAACCAAGACAAAAATATATTTAAAAAGGAATTGCTTCATATCATTTGGTTTTCAGAGAAGGATGTGATTTTGAAAACCCTAAATAATTAGTTCAACAAATTTTTCCAAAAGGTTTTCATTTTATCCCTAAAGATTTAAGGAAAACTCAAAAATTTTATGAATTAATTCTTGTTGATTTTGACTCTTGTGAGTTTAAACACTATGAAGATAAAAACCAACCAGGATTTATCACTCATTCAACCCTTCATATCATGAAAATCCTTAGTCCTTCTGATTAGAGATCCAACCCAAACCAATTCAAAAAAATTTCCCAAAATTTTGATCGACCTGGATATAATTACTGGGACTATCAAAGGGTCTATAACAGATCACTACATATATATATACACACACATATGCATATAATATATACATTTTTATCCCAATATTAATATATGATAAAATGAATGTAAGGACAATCATAATGATTAATACAAACATTTTGTATACAATATGGTACAATAATGAACCATATGAACTTTATAAAATATAAAGTAGTCACCAAGTGATCCACACAATCTTTTTACTATTGTCCAAAATATTCAATGATAAGTGACAGTAATTAGCAATTTTTTAACTCATTATATGATGCTCATGTATGTATAGAAATTTTTTGTATTAAAATTACTTTTATTCTAACAAAAGATTTAGATCAGATGTTATTTTAGATACCCCCTTTATTACTAAAATTTACCTTTTTACAGTAAACAATAAAAGAATTACAACAAATATTTTAGGACAAGATGTAACATTTGAATTTGTGAATCCGCTATTAGTAAAAGACATTAGTAATTTAAAAAATATTTCAATATCTAGAATAAATACTATTACTAAATTAGAGAGACTAGAAATTGTTCTTACAAGAGAGTGGCTCGACACTAGAAAATTTTTGGATGCTTGCATTGTAAAAACATGTTTTAAACTTTTTGCATTAAAATTTAAAACTTCTCAAAATCATGTTTTCAATAAAATACAAGAGTCAATTTTTTTTTTACTCTAATAGTCTCTCTCATAATAACTTTCAGGACAAGATTTTTTTTAGAGAAAGTGAGGAAAAGATGGGCACTCCCATCAAACCCCAAAATAATCTAAAATCAAAAGCATTGTATGCAATGCTACCACCTCACAACCTATTACCCTACAATCAAAACCTTCAAAACCCAATAAAAAGAAAACCATTATTACCCAACCAAATCGGTTCACTCTTCTACATGAAGAATCTATTTCTTCATCACCACCAAATAAATTACCAACAAGCCCTTACCATACCAATATCTCATTCATCTTCTCCATCAAAACCTATTAGCATTAATCCAAATTGAAAAAGAAACAACCCAATCAATTTGTATTATTGAACCCGAATTCTGGGGACAAACTTTTCAAGAAACCTTATCAAAATTTTTCCCTCCATATTTTTATTTTATTCTTGATGACCTATTAAAAAAAAGATCCTTTTATGAGTTTATTTTAATTGATACTGATTCAATTTAAATTACCAATAATCCAGATCAAAATGATCCAAATAAAATTGCTTTTTCAAAATGCAAAATCAAAAAAGTCTTTAGACCAAAAGATTGGCATATTGGAATTTATAAAAAACGCCCATTTTCTCAAACCTTTAGTCCTCAAGAATTTTATAAAGATTATCAAAATGCTTGGTTTTATACTTTCTGTTTATTACATACAACACATTTTTGGTTCTTTATATTTGACAAAACTTTTCCAAAATGGTTTCAATAATGGTTCAATTTTTTTGGTTTAAATGAAAAACTTCTCCCACCTTTTGTTTGGGAAGGATATCAATTATTTGCCAAAAATTTCAATAACAGTGAAGAACCTTTGCTAGCATTTTCCAGCAATTTCTTAATTGCTTGGATAATGAGTTGGCAATTTTATATCACTACACCCGCTCCTCCAAAATTTAGAAATTACAAAGAAAATTTTTTATTAAATGGTGGCCTAGCTTCTTTGTCCAAAATGTTAGCTCACCAGCAGTGCAAGTATAGATTTGTCAACACCCTCATTTATGTCAACCTCAATAACAATCAACATTTCTGATGCAAAAATAAAAACTTCTAGCTGAGTTGGCTCAATGCCAAACCCCTTAAGATATGGACAAAAACATTATTGCCACTAGATCTTCCTTATCTTAAAAAAATAGAATCGAACAACACCAAGTCACCAAGTGATCAAGACAAAGACGACTATTATGCAATGTTCCATGATCAATTATGATTTCAATAAAAGAAAGGACAATGACTCAGCACCAACTTTATCACATGTTTAATTATTTCGGTGGATATCAAGATTTTCAAGATTCTCCTTATCAACAAGATCATTTTATCAGCTAATATCAAGACAAGTTCTCAATAATTGAAGACACATATTCAAGACAGCTCATCAATTTATCAACTACTTTATATTTTATTATGTATTGTAATGATGAAGACAGATTCAAATGTATTTGAAATTTGCTCTTTTGTAGTATAAATATGTATCACTTAGAATGCAAGAGCAGATTGCGAAATTAGAGAGAAAACAAGAGAACAAAAAGTGAGGGAGCAAAAAATTTTCCTTTGAAAAACACTTTGTAAAAATCACCAAGCAATAACACGTTTCTTCATCAAATTTCTTCCTGTAAGTTATCATTCAATATTTTCATTTCTCACATGTCATTATTACTTTTCATAATTATTATATCATACACATTTTATTACATCTTCATTTATCTTTCATTTAGTTTTTCAATACTTGAATTTATATTACATCTTTCAATTTTTTTAAGATCCACATATATCATACACATTCATACCTCTAATATATATATATATATATATATACACACACACACACACATATATATATAGGAGCAAACCCAACCCCTTATTAACTGTAAGTTTTAATTCTATGACCTGGCCTCATTGTCATTTCATCTATACTTACTTTTCAGTCTTTCATCCATCTACCTAATTAATTAGTTAACATGCATCAATTCTGTCTACTAATAAAAGATTCCATGCTGTAACTTACACCTCTTTTTAGTATAAATAAAAATTAATAATTTATATGATTATAAACTAATAATCTACCTAATAATTATCATTATCTTTACCTGATTTTAATAAATTTCAAATGATTATGTTATACTCTTTTCACAAATCTATCCTCTACTTAAAGAAAATGACGTGACATAATTAAAAAAAATTAATTAGATTATAATTCAATTTAAATCATTCATTGAACATTGACCATAACAATCTAGTGTTAAGAGCAAGCAAAATTGTTTACTATTTAAAACATCACTTTAAAAGTGCATATAACTCAACTCATTTTCCCATTTGGCCCTTGCTTCTTCCCTTGCAATTTAATCAAATTTCATAAGACATCAATAATTTCAATTGGTAAGAGAAGAATTTGAATTGAAAGCAAATTAGGTCAAGATTTAGGGTTTAGGGCTTTTTGCTCTTTTCACATTGAAGAAGTTTTTCTATGTAAAAAAATTCTTGGGTTTCCTTGTGAATTGGATGTTATTTTCAACACATTTGCTTAGGGTTTTGCTTCTCATGAATTTGTTCAAGCAAAAAAGTATTGTGTTATTGTACTCTTTCGTTTCAATTTCTTGATATTATATTATTTCTTTTGCTTAACATTTGGTGGCATTTTAAAAGTTTTTACTAATTGATTGGCAAACAATGGCGGATTTGCAGAGGGCCCCCAGGCAAAAGTCCTGGGTCCGCCACTATATGTGTGTGTGTGTGTGTATGACCAATCCTAAAGTTACAATAAAAAACAAAGCATTATGATCATATGGGACAAATAAAAATTCTATATATCAACGTTTCTTATTGTTGAGCAACTTGAATAATCTTATTCAAATCAGATTCTTAGCTCCCATTTAATTTAGGAGAATTGATATGCTATCAATTTATTAAAATAATCAGATTGGTCTTAAAATAATCATGAGATTGATTAGAATATTAAACCATGCATATATGATAAATTTATTTTAGATATGAGTATGAATCATATGGTACATCTTCATCAATGACTTCAAGTTATATAATGATTTATAATTTTCCTCATTACTTTGTAAAAAGCATTCTAACCAAACCTGAAGATGCAGATGAAAACAAAACATTATCATCGCATGGGACTAATACGTACAAATCCTGTGTATCAATAATTTTTGTAGGGCATTGAGCCCTTTATTTGGGCTTCAACAATTAAAAATATATCAAGATTATTCATACAAAAAAAAAAAAAAAACTTCAACACCAAAGTCGTTATTCTAATTGCCAAAACGTTAACGTGATTCTTTCCATCTTAATCATAAAAAGATAGTCCTTGTAATAAGCATCTTGAGTGTCTATATAAAGATGATAAATCAGATACTTAATAGACAATCTATCTTAGATAAGTATGGACCAGATTTTCTACTATAAATGGAAGATTAGTTGGCTACTTATGTAAGAGATAATTAAATAGTCTAAATTGGCTCAAATTAGCAAGAAGTATCCAATTAAGATTCATATAAAACCATCAACCGAGTATTCTTTTTGATCAAGTTGAGTAAATACCATTCAAACCAATAAAATTGATTCTTTAGCCCAAAAAATAATAATGAGAATTGGCATCATCAACCATGGGATCTTTCATATTATTTGTTAATTTACTTTCTTTAGCTATAACACCAAGTTTTTTATTCATGCATTTTGAACTTTCTTTGCTTCTTAATTTCTTAGTTTCTATATTTTAACTTTTTTCTTATTACGGGATAAAGCCTGGTAGGGAAGGTGTTTGTGTAATGTGGCATACCTTTGTGCCTACTTACAATTTCATATACTTTAGGGGAGGTAAATGGTTTTAAGCCTATTGGGAATAAGCTAAGGTTTAAAAGCAGGATCAATTATAACTTGTTACTATTGTATATGATCATTTTGGCATTGCAACATTAATGCTAATTAATAATCATTGTCACGTATGATTATAAAATTTTTAATCATTCTCTCCCAACTTGCCTAGGTGTCCAAATAGATCGATGTACACATTAACAGCGACCTTTTTTTTTTTTTTTTCCCCTCTATTTTGCCCTCTACAAGGACTACTAGTATTAACAGTAATTCTACATATATAAACTTGGGATCCCAACGATGAATCCCAACTAATATAACTGATAATATGTCAATATTATATTACCTACCCTGAAAGTGGTAATGACACATTAGTCACATCACTAGTGATATAAAGATTGATTAAAACTTTGTGTACATATCAATGTTTTTATACCCGAATTGGACCTTCACCCAGTCAAGGGGCCGGTCCACTAGTTGGGCAGTTTGACCGGGCCAACCCATTGGTTGGACTGGTGATGTCTGGATGAAACCCTAGTATGAAACTTAGCAAACATATCCATGAGAAATTACACAGTAGTCCCAATAGGTTTGAAATCTAGCAAACACACCCTTTGTAGGGATTTAATCGAATAAAGAGCGGAAAAATAAACAAAAATTTTATTCGAAACCTATTTAATCTTGGATCATAAATTGATGTTAATGACCCATTCAAAACAAACATATATATAAAAGATTAAAAACTCTACAATCAAACCTTCAATTACGAGGCTCCTTCAATTTTGATTGTAGAAAACGCTATCACTTCAAGAGGAGAAGTAAACAAATGGTAATCCACACTAAGATAAGAATACCCAGACGATCAATTTACTAGTTCGAGAGTGAAGGTTCAAAGAAGAAAAAGGTAAGAAAATTTTCTCAGAAATTTTCTCTCAACAACTTTAGCTAGGGTGGTAAGAATGAGCTAGTTAGGAAATAAGGGTTAATGTCCCTTTTTATAGGTGAACCCTAAACCTAATATTCCCTTGGCATATTCCAAAAATATTCCCACTATTATCCATTATTTATAAATAAATAATTAGACTTTACTTAGTGCCCAAGAAAAAGACGGTTTGATATTTTATTATTATTGCTTTAATCATACAATAATAATTTATTGTTTAAAAAGCATATACACCAATATATTAATTTAAATAATGATAATTTATTCATTTAAAATATATATTTAAATAAATATGTAATCTTACAAATTAAAATCCAAACTTAAAATTCAACATAGGCAACAACCTTCCAGGTGACAAGCTTCAGCAAATTTAATTGAATCGTAATAATTACCAAAATACCGTTTTGCCAGAAATGACAAAACTGCCCTTACTCCAAATCTTATTTTGATTTGTCTTTTAAGTGTGTGACCCCTAGGCTCCTTATCATATTGGTAGTAGGTAATATCACAATTGACACTCAATCAATTGTCTCATTACACATCGATCAATATTGGCCTCTACCTAAGTATCATGGCCACCTAATAGATTCGGATTTAGCGTATCAGTTACCTATCAATGGTATGGTTACCGTGCAATTAAATCCTTTCATCAACTATTATCTCATCAAGGTTTGAAGTACAAAAATAAAGTGAACTTCAAATATACTACGTTGATATGTTCGTATTTGGTAATCAAACTAACAACTTGATAAAATTGAACTTGAGCACCAACTCAATTCCACTAAGGCCACAGTTTTGCGGTCATTGTCATTTATCGAATTACTCAGCAAGATAAATTCTCCTATAACCAAGAGTGATGAATCATATGTCAATCCATCATAGCCATAGTGCACTTCTTAATGTAACCAATTGCTCCTACATTGATAACCGTAAATCAGACTACGTTAAGCCAGCCTCAAACTAGACTGATATTTACACACGATGCTCTGGTGATCTCTAGTCTAAGGATCACATGCACCACCATCTGTTAGAGGATATATTCCATAGACATTAGGATTATCATCTATATGGAATCCTCTGGTTGGTTAGTTCAGTGAACTTACCAACTGTAAACACCCATGCATTACACCAAGTTGTCACCAAACAACTTTAACATGCAAGATCTATTACTATCTTTTGATAGGTCATTCAACGCTATGATAGTTTTACCGTATTATCCGTGCCCTTACTTCAGGATAATACTGAGATACAAACGATTTCTAGAAGGGTCATCTAGTGTGATCATAAGGTTCTTACAATCAAGATTTAAAGCACTTGATACCCTCGTCATGATTCTACTATTCTAATGACATATATTATGACATATGCGAAATGCGATTTATATAATATAGTCAGACATAATATAGTCAAATTGCCTTCTATTAATGTCAACTTGTTTTTACAAGTAGTCAATTACTACAATTAGATTAGCTTTAGGGCACATAACCTAAAAATCTCTTACTTGCACTATATTCAATCATTCATGTATTTAATACTAGATGATGCTAAGTGTTTATCATGCTTTTCTTATGTTAGAGCTTTCGTTAGTGGTTCTACAACGTTGTCCTTAATATGAACTTTGCAGATCTGCACATCGCCTCTCTGAACAATCCTTTGATCAGGTGGAAACATCTAAGTATATTTTTGAATCGTTGATGAGACTGTGGTTCCTAAGCTTGAGCAATGGCACTAGTGTTGTCGTAGCAAAGCTCCACTGGATCGACTATGCTTGGGACCACTTCAAGTTCAGTAATGAACTTCCCAAACTGCCTCTTTGGCTGCATCAAACAATGCAATATACTCAACTTTCATTATAAAATCTGCTACAGTGCTTTGCTAGGAACTCTTCTAACTCACTGCAGCCTTGTTGAGACAAACCACATATCTTGATCGTGATTTAAAATCATCTTCATCAGTCTAGACACTAACATTAGTGTATCCCTAACAATGAGCTCTTCATCCCCTCCAAAAAACCAAGAATGCATCCTCAGTTCTCTTCCAGTACTTAAGGATATTCTTGACTGTTGTCCAGTGTTGTTCACCTAGACCTGATAAGGCATCAACCTAGTATGTAACATAGCACACATGATAGACCCAAAAGCATATGCATATGGGATCCTACTCGTCTTGTCTCTCTTTTCTTGAGTTTTAGGACACATGTCCTTAGAAAGATATATGTCATGTGACATTGGAAGAAATCCCTTCTTGGATTCTTCCATGCTTCACCATGGAAGAATCGAAGAAGGGATTTCTTCCAATGTCACATTTCAGTACCTTGTCAATATATATACTCTAACTTAGGCCTAGCCGCCTATTATATTTATCACGATAGATCTTAATCCCAAGGATAAAGATTGTTTCACCTAAGTATTTCATGAAGAAGCACTTGGATAACCAAGTCTTTATCGACTATGAGTTCGGTATATCATTCCTAATCAGAAGTATATCGTCGACATACAACACTAGGAATACAATCATGCTGCCACTTATCTTCTAGTATCCACAAGGTTCGTCTTCATTTTTTATAAATCTGAATTCTTTGATTGCTTCATCAAAACTAATATTCCAGCTTCTTGAAGCTTGCTTGAGTCCATAAATGGATCTCTACAACTTGCATATCTTATCCACTTGTCTATCAAGAACAAAACTATCAGATAGTGTCATGAAGATATCCTCTTCAAGATTTATATTTAGGAAAGCAGTTTTGACATCCATCTTCCAAATTTCATAATCATGATATTCAACAATCGTAAGCATAATCCGAATGGACTTTAGCATTGCAACTAGCGAAAATGTTTCATCACTGTCTATGCCATGCTTCTACTTGAAACCTTTGACAACTATTCATGCCTTATAGATATGAAGTAACCTTCCACGTCGGTCTTTCTTTTGAAAACACATTTACACCCTATGGGTTTTACCCCTTCAGGTGGATCCACCAGAGTCCAAACTTGGTTTTGGTACATAGAGTCCGTTTCAGATTTCATGGCGTCAACTCATTTAACGGAATATGTATCCGACATTGCCTCATTATATGTTCTTGGTTCATTGTCTTTATAGACTAATACATCACTATGCTGAGTCATAAGAAAACCATATCTCTCAGGCTAGTGGCATATCCTCCTAGATCTATGCAATTACTGTGATACTTGAGGTGGTTCACTTGGTTCCACGATCTGCAGAGTGACCTTTTCAAGATGCTCAACCACCTCAAATGGCACATCTTCCTGTCATCATCTGTTGTATCTTGTAGAATAAGAACTTAATCAAGTTCTACCTTCCTCCCACTATCTCCTCTTAGGAGAAATTCCTTCTCAAGGAAAAACCCAACACGAACAACAAGTACCATTTGTTGTTATGGGTGATATAAGTAGGATCCTTTAGTTTCCTTAGGATACGCCATAAAGATACATTTATTAGACTTTGGGGCAAGCTTATTTGATGTCAATTTCTTGACATAAGCTTCACAACCCCAGGCTCTCAAATAAGGCAACATGGGCTTTCATCCATTACATAATTCATATGGTGTCTTATTTACAGATTTTGATAGAACATGATTTAATGTGTGAGTCATAGCTTCTAAGGCGTAGCCCCAAAATGATGTGGGTAAACTCGTAAAGCTCATCATGGATCGACCATATCAAGTAATGTTCGATTTCTCCTTTTAGATAAACCATTATGCTAAGGTGTATAAGGTGGAGTGAGCTGAGATACTATCCCACATCCTTTCAGGTATTCACCAAATCTAAGCTTAAGTATTCTCCTCCTCGATTGGATCTAAGAATCTTAATGTTCTTGCCTAACTAGTTCTGTACTACATTCTAAATTCTTTGAACTTATCAAAGCATTCAAACATATGTCTCATTCAATAGACATAACCATATCTGCTGTTAGAGTCATGAAAGTGACTATATTTTGGTGATAAAAATACCCCATGTGTGATTAAAGTGAAGTATATTGAGATAATTAAAGAATTTATGAATTTATTTACGAAAATCGCTTCTTAATATTTTTCTTATGAATTTAACGCGTTTGGAATGATTTTGGAAAGTATATGAGTTGATATTAGGTTGTGGTTTATGGATTAAGGGTGATTTTGTCTCATTTATGCTGTTTAGGGGGTAAAATGTCATGTTTTAAGGGGCTGATTTTGTCACTTTTCAATTATATAGGGACTAAACTAAAATTTTGCAATATGTTCTACAAAAGAAAAGTGCAGATCGCGTGAACAGGGCGCTGCCATCCATAACGTTTTCCAACGACTCTTCGTCTTCCACCTCCGACGACCCTTCGTCTTCCACCTCCGGCGACTCTTCGGCTTCCTCGACCACAGATCACCATCATCCCTTCATCACCACCGTGAGCCAAGCACCACCGCGGTGTTTCATCTTCCACCACGTCGTTTCATCTTCCCAGCCAGTTTTGGCCGTTTTTCGGCGACGTTCCAGCTCCCCAAGGGTAGATCTTCATTCCCCACGGCCGGATCTACACTTCCCTTGCTTCAGCCGCCGCGAAAACCGCCGGAATCTGTGATTTAGCCGTCGCGACTCTTCATCTTCTAGGCCAGATCCTGCTCATTTCTGACGACTTCTCACCTCCCCAGGACCTGATCTGAACTCCCCATCACCAGAGCTTTCCATCGGTACCTTCGGATCCCATTTCCGCCACCGTTTTTCAGAGACCTACCGAAAAATTAACGTTTTCTGGCGAACCGTGGCTGTTTGTATTCCGGGCTGTCCGTTGGTCATTTTCGCCCCTTCTTTGCATCATATCGCTGTCGGTTACCTCCTCTCCGCCATGGTCAGCTCCGTTTCCACCGTTTCGGCCTCCGTCATCACCACCATGAGCGGCTAAGCTCCCGGTTGTCTGTTACGGCATAGGCGAGATCGGGATTGACTCCACGACTCTCCTCATCAGCTCTCGACTAGTTGGATGAGCCCGATTATAGGACATTTGGTAGTATTGTGCTTCGGATTATATTTGTTTTCGTTTCATGATTGATTTCGATACTTTAATATGATTTGGGCATAACTTGTGATGAATATTGTTGTCCATTGTGATTTAATGTTTTCATAGAACTTGCTGAATGATAAACGTTGGTTTGGAATAATTAAATGATGAATATTGCTTANACTCTGTAAAGAGTCTAGACAAGTGGTCGGCGACCACATTATCACTACCCTTTTTATCTTTGATTTCTAGATCAAACTCTTGCAACAATAAAATCCATCGAATTAGTCTAGGCTTAGTGTCTTTCTTGGCTAACAAATACCTAACTGCAACGTGGTCTGTAAAGACAACTATCCTAGACCCAAGAAGATAAGACCGAAACTTATCAAGGGAAAACACTACAGCAAGCAACTCTTTCTCCGTGGTGGTGTAATTACATTGAGCATCGGAGAGGGTCTTGCTTGCATAGTAGATCACAACGGGCTTTTTATTCCCCCGTTGCCAAGGACTGCACCAATGGCATAGTCCGACGCGTCACACATCACTTCAAAAGATAGATTCCAATCAGGAGGTTGCATGATGGGTGTTGTGGTCAACGCTTCATTCAAAATGGTAAAGGCAATCATACAAGAGTCATAAAAAAGAAATGGCACATCTTTAGCAAGTAAATCGCACAAAGGCTTGGAGATCTTGCTAAAATTCTGGATGAAACGCTTATAAAATCCTGCATGGCCTAGGAAAGATCTAATTTGTTTGACCGACGAAGGNTTATTTCAAACCAACGTTTATCATTCAGCAAGTTCTATGAAAACATTAAATCATAATGGACAACAATATTCATCACAAATTATGCTCAAATCATATTAAAGTATCGAAATCAAACATGAAACGAAAACAAATATAATCTGAAGCACAATACTACCAAATGTCCTATAATCGGGCTCATCCAACTAGTCGAGAGCTGATGAGGAGAGTCGTGGAGTCAATCCCGATCTTGCCTATGCCGTAACAGACAACCGGGAGCTTAGCCGCTCATGGTGGTGATGACGGAGGCCGAAACGGTGGAAACAGAGCTAACCATGGCGGAGAGGAGGTAACCGACAGCGATATGATACGAAGAAGGGGCGAAAACGACCAACGGACAGCCCGGAATACGAACAGCCACGGTTCGCTGGCAAACGTTAATTTTTCGACGGGTCTCCAGAAAACGGTGGCGGAAATGGGATCCGAAGGTACCGATGGAAAGCTCTAGAGATGGGGAGTTCAGATCAGGTCCTGGGGAGGTGAGAAGTCACCGGAAATGATTAGGATCTGGCCTGGAAGATGAAGAGTCACGGCAGCTAAATCACGGATTCCGACGGTTTTCGCGGCGGCTGAAGCAAGGGAAGTATAGATCCGGCCGTGAGGAATGAAAATCTACCCTTGGGGAGCTGGAACGTCGTCGAAAAACGGCCAAAATTGGCCGGGAAGACGAAACGATGCGGTGGAAGATGAAGCACCGCGGTGGTGCTTGGCTCACGGTGGTGATGAAGGGATGATGGTGATCTGTGGTCGAGGAAGCCGAAGAGTCGCCGGAGGTGGAAGACGAAGGGTCGTCGAAGGTGGAAGACGAAGAGTCGCCGGAAAACGTTATGAATGGCAGCCCCCTGTTCATGCGATCTGCACTTTTCTTTTATAGAACATATTGCAAAATTTTGTTTAGTCCCTACACAATTGAAAAGTGACAAAATCAGCCCCTTAAAACATGACATTTTACCCCCTAAACATCATAAATGAGNTCAGATAAAGCCTTTATCTAAAAGCTCTTGGAGTTGCTTCTTTAATTCTTGAAGCTCAGCTAGGGCCATTCGATAAGGGGCTTTAGATATTAGTGCTGTCCCTGGTGTTAGTTCGATACTAAATTCTACCTCCATTTCTGGAGGAAAACCCGGTAACTCTTCTAGAAACACATCTAGAAAGTCTCAAACTACTAGCACCCTCTGAATCTCTGGCTGTAGAACATCACTACTCTGCACTACATGGGCAATAAATCCCAAACACTCTTTTCTCAACATCTTCCTAGCTTTCATACTACTAATCAGCATGCTCAATTGATAGCCTTCTCCAAAACTAAACTTATCTCCATTATCGAGATTAAATCTTGCTTTCTTTTTCCGACAGTCAATCTCCACTCCATATCTCCCTAGGAAATCCATGCCCAAAATCACATCAAAGTCGGGCATATCAAAAACTAGTAAATCAACTATTAACTCTCTACCCTGGATCACCATGGACTCTCTTAACAACATCTCTTGCGTCATAACACTAACCCCATCAGGTAACTCTATCTTAATAGGTTGAGTCACTCTAATAGGTTTCAAACCTAATCTCCCAATCATCCCATATGATATAAACGAATGAGTGGCTCCTGAGTCAATTAAAGCATATAAAGGAACTGAATAAAATAATAACTGACCAGTAACGGCTGATAGACTAGCCTCTGCTTCCCCCTATGCCACAGTAAACACTCTGGCATTCACAGTACCTCCTGAACTCTGTGCAGGTGGTGGAAGAGGAGCTTTACAATCTCTCATCATGTGCCCTGGCTGTTGGCACCTATAACACACTCTCTGGTCCTTCAGACATTCTCTTGGGTGATTCCTCCCACATTTAGGGCAAAGAGGAAACCCTTCCGTCTGAGACCTCTTATTCTTCCACTCTCTTCTGTTCTGTCTATACTGAAATTTCTTCTTCTGATTCTTCATTTCTTTACTTTTTACACCTTCTTGTTTCTCTCTCTGCGGGGCGGAGGGTGGCCCACTTGGTCCTCCTGTCAAGAATCCTACTAGGGAAATTTTATTCTCAAAACTCTCCACCTTCATTGCCCGCCTCAAAGCCTCACTATAATTTCGAGGAGGATTAGAACTTGTCATTATATCCCGGGCTATCTCCGGTTTTAACCCGTGCACAAATTTATCCCTTCTCAATGCCGGAGTACTGACTATTCCAGGTGCAAACCTTGCAAGNTAGAATCTGAACTGGACGTTCTTCATAAACTAGATTCTCTGTTAACTCAACGTCCTCTACACTCAGGATGTGGAAGGGATCACTTACATACTTCCGTAGCATCGAGACATGGAAAACACCATGCACCTTATCCATGCTAGGTGGTAGAGCCAACCTGTAGGCCACCTTTCCCACTCACTGTAATACCTCAAATGGACCTATATATCTCGGTGCTAACTTTCCTCTGCTTCTGAAACGCATTACCCACTTGTAGGGGGAAACTTTCAAAAACACTTTGTCACCCACTTGGAATTCCACCTCTTTCCTTTTCAAGTCGGCATAACTTTTCGGTCGATCTTTGGCTTGTTTCATTCAATTTCTTATTAACTTCACATCGTCAACCAGTTTCTGAGTCATCTCTGGCCCAAGAGTGATGCTCAATTCATCTTTTTTGCCTATCTCATCCCAATATAGTGGAGACCTACATCGTCTACCATATAAAGCCTCGTAAGGCGCCATTCTAATTGTAGACTGATAACTGTTGTTATAGGCAAATTCCACTAAGGGTAACATCTCATGCCAGGATACTCTATAATCCATGCAACGGGCTCTCAACATATCCTTGAGCACTTGATTCGTTCTCTCGGTTTGGCCATCTGTTTGAGGATGATAGGCAGTACTGAATGCTAAACAGGTACCCAAATTCCTCTGTAAACTTGTCCAGAAAGCTGAAACAAATCTGGAGTCTCTATCTGACTATCTCTTTGAGGTAAATCTGAGCCAGCTGATCTGTAGTGGTACTCTCCTTTACTGGAAGGAAATGGGCTGATTTGGTTAATCTATCCACAATCACCCATATAGCATTACACCCTTTCTGTACTCTGGGGAGACCTATGATAAAATCCATCGAAATACTCTCCCATTTCCACTCTGGAATACTCAATGGTTGAAGCAACCCTGAGGGTCGTTGGTGTTCTGCTTTCACTTGCTAACAAGTTAGACATTTATCTACAAAATCTGTAATGTCTTTCTTCATACTTGACCACCAATAGCCTTTCTTTACATCTTGATACATCTTGGTTGCTCCCGGATGAGCAGTGTACGGTGTGTCATGAGCCTCCATAATAATTTTCTGTTTCAACTCCTTATTCAGAGAAATGCACAACCGATTCCTGAAATAGAAGACACCATCTCTCACAAAGAACTCTGATGTCTTGCCCTCAAGCACTTGCTAAACTGTTTTCTGACACCACTCATCAGCCACTTGCTTTTCTTTGATTTCCTCTAGTAAAGTAAACTGTACCTCTAGATTGCCAACTCCTCCTGGAACCACTTCAATCTGTTCTTTAGACAATTCTTCTATTAACTCTTTTTGCTTGGTAAGCCGAAATAAATAGGCTTTTCTACTCAAGGCATCGGCTACTACATTGGCTTTCCCTGGTTGATAAATCAGGATGTCATCAATGAAAACAATAATAAACTGATCCAAATACTCATGGAATACCCTGTTCATCAAGTCCATAAAAACTGCTGGGGCATTAGTCAAGCCAAAAGGCATCACTACAAATTCATAATGCCCATATCTTGTACGAAAGGCAGTCTTAGCCACCTCTTGCTCAACCACTCTTACCTGATGATACCCAGACCTCAAATCAATTTTGGAGAACACTGCCGCTCCTTTCAACTGATCAAAAAGGTCATCTATCCGGGGTAGAGGGTACTTATTCTTCA